>NW_026557301.1:0-25180 GCF_029017545.1 Prosopis cineraria | reverse complement strand
AATAAAAAGAAAGAAAAATGAAACTTTGCATCATTCTTTCCTTGTTCATTTTTCTCTATCACTTGATGTCTGTTTAGGCAATCTCCTCACCCTTATTTTTCCAGTTCCAAAGTTCTTGCAAGCAACAATAATACTAACCCAGAGGGATCAAGATCTTCACAATTGTAATTAGCTACGGCGTTGGACATTTTGAAAATTTTTTATTATAATGCCAAATCGTCCAGTCAATCGGAAACAAGGAAGATGAACAGAAACACAGTTCTAGTAGTAACTATACAATCCAACATGGCCTTACCTTAAGGTATACGTCAATTGCATGATATAAACCATCCCAAGTGGCCTGGCATAATCTGGAATTGCAGCAGCAAGTGCCTGAAACTTGGGCAACTTCAAATTAACATCTGGGGCCACCTCAGCAAGATATCCGTCCACCAAATTTGCCACCATTGTCATCGTTGTCAATGTATCAGTCTCACCAATCAATGGCCCTCTTCAATTATGCAAGGAGAAGCCGATACAGATGCAGGCTGGTATATTGACAAAAAATGATCAAGACCCTCTGAATGCAGTCTACATCATAGAGAGTCTCAACTGAGTATCCCATATTTGGAATGAGAAGATCCACAAGCATAGCCTGATCTAGTTGAGCTCCTACCCTTTTCTCCAAATGTTCTCTGCATGATGAACTTGCATGTAATATCATGGCTGTGCGAAGCCCTAAGCAGATTCTTGGAGGATGTGACCCCCCGCTTATTAGGAAGGAGGCTCACAATTTCTTCCAGTAGAGCCCTTTGATCTGCTTCGGAAGTGGTAGAAATGGTTGTCCCTGGGTTGAGATGATTTGCATCGTTGAAGCTTGATTGCCTGTTCATCAGGGGAAGAAACCTCCTAACATAATATACCAGAGATCCAGCAATACTCTCAGGTTTCATACCTTTTGATTCAATGGCTAAAATTAGTCTTTTATATAGAGGTAGGCTAAGAAGGACACATCTCATACCACCAATTTTCACCTAAAGACGGGGGTTTAATCTCAGAAGAAATACCATTCCACAACATAGCTGCTTCCGGACTCTGTGTGCTATTACGTGCTGCCATGGGCCAATTGAATAAGCTTGGATCTGAACAAGCCTTCATAGCCAAGGAATCAATGCATCTTGAAACATATGGAGATCTTCTGCATATGACTGGACTTCTTCACATGTTTCAAGAGCTTTTATGGAGTCTGGCCAATTACTGAAAACTTCATCAAGTAAAGCCTCTGTCTGTGATATAAGATTCCCTTCACCATAATTTTCAGTCATGTGGAGAGTATTCTGCTGCACATCTGAGGCTGGCTACATTTAATGCTGTGATTTCTATTTTAACACCATAGCAAACTTGGTTACAAGCTCGAATGTTTTAGCTCCACCAGGCACATCATGAAGTTGCAAAAGGCAAGTTGATCCATCCTCATTTGGGAACTCGGCAATGAGTTTTTTTAGTAGCCCACTTCTAGAAAGCAATGGGAACTGCATAAAGATCACAAATGGGAAAGAATCTAAGTTCCAGCATGAAAGTGTAGTTGCGTCCAGTTGACTGAGAGCCAAAAAATTTAAATAGAAAAATCAATGAAGAAGTGCACGCATAGAAGAATCCTTTTCAATAATCAAAGTTCAATTAAAATATGCACCTTGTGGAGATAAAAGGACATCTCGCCTACTTCAATGATAACATCACTTGGAAGTCCTGATGTGCAGATCCTGCATGTAAATGTAAAATAAAATAAAGACGGATATGTCGAGCACAAAATGACATTGTAAAGGCATTTCCCAGATAACAGTATCCACTCATGAAAGCAATAAAGAATCCAACAAGTTCAGTATGCTATAGACCTATGAAGATGAGTTGTTAGGTGACTGCCCACTACTCTACAACAAAGTCTATAGTTGTAAAATGAGTTACAGAAAGTGCCAGTAAACACACTAGGGCATTGGATCTGATATCTCTCCCTGATTATAACGAACAACACTTCATGAGAAAAGTTTATCCATGTGAAACCTCGTAATGATTTTACAAGTTGTTATGTCCATAACAGGTTTATAAATTCTTGCTTTGCACGTTTAGTATAAAATCATTGTCACTTAATGTGATCGACCATGTTATAAAAAAAAAAAACGAACGAAAAAACCATTCGGGTATTTCCTGTGTTCTGCTATGGGTAGTATTAATGTATTATAATGTATGCCAGGAAACAATCAGCAACTGGCATTTCCCTCTCAGGCTGCTCAGGAGATGGCATGGCATGCACCACTTCCATTTTTCTCTTTGCAGGGCAAGAAATTAGGGATCAAATTGACAAGCATTTTAAAAACACTCAGGAGAAAATTTCTGCGTTTTGATCACGAAGTCAGTAATGTATGATATGACTAGAGAGAATTTGGGGACGATACTTAAGAACCTTATGCATTTTGATCAACAACTAAAATGCCTGGTGAGTTTAGAAAAAAAAAAAAAAAAAAAAGAGGCTGAAGAATTACAGAATGTATATTGATCAAAGAACAGCATGACAGCACCAAATAAGGAAAGACTCACCAAGATTGGCCTTCTAGGCGGAAAGATTCGGA
Source organism: Prosopis cineraria (assembly GCF_029017545.1). Taxonomy (NCBI): domain Eukaryota; kingdom Viridiplantae; phylum Streptophyta; class Magnoliopsida; order Fabales; family Fabaceae; genus Prosopis; species Prosopis cineraria. The sequence continues at coordinate 22,574 of NW_026557301.1, read as the reverse complement.
CTTGGATCCCAGCTTCAAGAACGCCATGTGTTGGAGGTCGTTGAATGGGAGAAAGGTTGGAAGTTAATTTAAGGGAAAGAGAAAGATGAGGAGAGAGAGGAAATGGGAAATGGGGGTGGAGGAGGAGGAGGAAGATGAAGTAGGTGGGGAGTGAGAAATGAGGGCAGAAGAGTGGAGTAGTTTCATAGCGAACGTACCGGAGGAGAGGTAGCGAGTCTCAAGCTAGTAACTGAAGCAGCGAAAGAAACGGTTGCCTTGGCTCTATGGAAAGCTTGATTCCACTCCTTTCTCGCTCCCGCTCCCACAACTACTTGAGAAGCACTTTCTAGCTCATGTCAGCTTCAAATGTTGCCCACATGAAATGCCACGTCACCCTCCCAAATTTGTTTCTATTTAAGGGTTTTTTTTTTGGACAAGTTTCTATTTAAGTTTAACCAATCTCATGTGAATCTTTGCTATCGTATCCTTGTTTGCCCAAAAAAAAAAAATCAAATAGACTTTGGCTCTCTCAAATTTCAATAGAAATTTTATTTTCATTTTTTGATCAAATTTATTAAGTTTATTTCATTTTAAAATGACCTTAACTAAAAAAAAATCACTTCAATATATTTTCTTCTTTTCGTGCCGTCAAATTGAAAATATTTTGCGGCGATTTTCAAATTAAGAGATTAAATTAAATCGTACAGTAAAGGCTCAAATGAAAATAGCCTCTAAGACAGTAAGGGAGAATATTAAAAATATAATTACAAATAAAAGTAAATTTTTATATCAATTGTTAATGTCTATATATATACCTATAAACCTATATGTGGAGCAAAATGTGAGGAATGATTTTTAGTAGCCTATAAATAATAGGAAAATTACATACAAATCTCATTCAACATAGTTAATTTATTTCAGGTCATTAACAACTAAACTTGAAAGAATGACAATACATTTACCTAAAAGTAGTTAATTATATAAAGTGAGACCTTAAAATATTTCTTTGTAATAATATTTCTTGTCATAATATTAATCTCATACAAGCCCTGTTATGTATGAGTCGTTAATAGCATTACATCTCTCAATTATTTACTCAGAACAAACTGCGTGAATATTATGTGCTTGTATTTAGAGTTATTGTTCTTTATTTTTATGTAAAATAAATAAAATTCTTTTAAATTATATAATAATAATTTAATAATCCCTTAAAATGTTATAATATTAATGAAGTTTATAAAAACCTTTTTGTAATAATTTTTTTTAAAAAATATATATTTTACCCTTATCAATAAATTATAATTTTTTATTTAATTATTACGATTTTTTGAAAAAAGTTGTGCTTTTGTTAAAAAAGTTGTGATAGTAGTTTGTTATTTTAAAACTTATTTTTTAATAATAAAATTTACACTTTATAATTTATAATTTTTTATTTAAGTCTTGCGATTTACAGAATAAAAGTTGTTAATCCTTAAAAAAGTTGTGATTAGAGTTTTTTTTCAATAACAAAAATTACACTTAATAAGTTATGATTTCTTATTCATTTTTTGTGATTTACAGAACAAAAGTTATAATTCTTTAAATAAAAATTGTGATTGGTTCTTGTTATTTTTAATAAGGATAAAAATGTTTTTTAAAAAAAGTTATTGACAAAAAAGTCTTTAGAGACTTCGTTAATATTATAACATTTCGAGAGATTAAATTTTTATTTATATAATTCAAAAGGATTTTGTTGTCTTTTTTTCTTATTCTATTGCTATCAATTTTATTATTATTGCTGTAGTTGTGTGTTGTCATTTCTTCTCCCCTATTTTCTCTGCTGTCTAATTTTAATCTTAAACTTCTCATTCAATTTTTTGTTCAAATTAAATCAGATATATTCCGGTCAAGGACAGTTTGTCTCGTTATTATTTTTTTTCCGCGCTGCAAGGGAGGGAGATATATTAAACGGAATGAAGTTGAGGATGAAAATAGACGCTTGAACGGCATAGTAAGTTTAGCCTAATCACTTTTATATAATACAATCAGTACATCATCAAAAGCGTTTGGACTTTGAAGCAGCCATATCCATAAAGTCTTTCCAAATGGAATCGGATAAAAAATCCGAAAAAATTCATGGTATCGAGGGTGGCAAACAAAAAGAATATTCAAAGGAAAAGAAAACTGTACAAGTTCTAATATATTCACGCATCATTTAAATTTTTTAGACGATAGCGTTGCCACTCGAGAGATGGATAGATGCAGCATTGTCAATCAGGAGAATAAAAGAAAAAATAAAGAAAAAATGGACTTTTAAAAAAATATAATAATTAATGGATTTTTTTTAAACAAAATTTTTTAGATGAATCAAGTTATGGGTTAAATCCTTATCAAATTTAATTTTAAAAAATTTCATGATCACATTTCCTTTTATTAAATTTGGGCATTGACATTCCCTTTTTGTTCTCAATTAGTGTTGTGCTATATTGTCAATATCGAGTTGACCTTATAATTTAATATTTTTATATTTTCAACTTATAAAATCATGTTAACTCACTCATAAACTTTAAACTAAATACAAATTAGTTAAACTTATAAGTTTATTATTTTTACATTTCTAACTTACAAAATCATCTCAATTAATTCACAAACTCAAACTAAATGCAAACTTGATTAAAATCATTAAGCTCGTCAAATTTTTTAGTTGAACAAATAAGTATATACTGTAAAGGATTTAATTTCATAAAATTTATAAGACTTGGTCCAAAAAAAAACTTAAAATACAAAAATAATTAATAATAAAAAAAGAAAAAAACAAAAATATCAAAATAAATTCCTTTATTTTAAAATTTTTATGTCTCGTGTACGATAATTTATCAATATATATGAGTTTAATTTTAATGATTTGCATTTTAATATATTTAAATTAAATTACAATCATATTTTTATAGTTATTTGTTAATAAAGATAAACTCTTATGAATTTAAAATATGAGTTTGCGATACAAGTTTATTTCTATCATGAATCTACTTAAACTCATAAATTTAAACAACCTTGCTTGTGTATAAATAAATATCCAATTATTTGTCTCAAATCCTATTATTTGTTTTATAGAAAGGCCTTGTGTCCAATAAAAGCTCTTCATTACAAAATCAGGGTGTGTTTGACTTTCATTGAAGTAAATGATTATTAAAAATTGATTAATATAATTTATTTTAATTATAATTAATTATATTATAATGTAATTATGTTTTAATATTATTTTCTATAATTGATGTTTTGCCAAACCTCTGCAGGTATATTTGATAATTTCACAATTTTGACAAAATAATAAAGGCTGAACAGCCAAAATTGAAAATTGAAAGTAGGTCAGCACGCGTCCAAACAAAATTTCAGGACCAAAATCAATTTTTGAAGAAAGGAGAGTGTTTTTTTTTTTTCAAAGCAGGGTTTGAATTGACATAATTAATTATGTAAGCTTATCCAACAAGCACTTCTTATTGTAGAACTTAATCCCCTGGAATAAGGAGGGTCAAAGCGTCTCTCTCTAGCTAGCTTTTACAGGAGGATGCTGTGAGAGTTGAGACTATGCCACCATAACACTCTAACCTACTATATTTCATCTTAAATTAAATAAATTTGATTTAGCCTCGTGCGATGAATAGGCATCTATCACACTTTTTAGAAATTTAATTAAATGAGTGATACTTTTCATTCAAAAAATAATATAAATATTTTTAATTAAATCTCACTTCTTAATAAAATATTATATATTTTTAAATAATTCTATTTTCTCATTTTTATTTTTATTTAATAGAGTATTTAATCCTAAAATAATTATAAAGTAATTATTTAATAAAGTTATTTTTTTAAAAATAATGATTATATTTTAAAAGTTAAAAATATTAATATTTTAAAACATCCAACCTTTCAAAAATACTTTATATTTTTTAATGAAGGGAATATATTATCGTTCTATTTTATTCTAAGATAATTTCATATGAGTTTTTTATTTTATTTAAAAAAAATAAATATTTTTATTAAATGTATTTTATTCTCATAATAAATGAGTCAGGCACCACTCATCAATTGCTAAACCACTAATTAATTCTTGATGATATTATTAATAAAATGAGTATTTTGACAACGAAATTAACACTCTGACACATTTTAACTTCTGCCAAATTTTTCTAAATTAAGAATTTCAAAATACTAACATGATACTCCTAGTAAGTAATAACATGATGTCAAACTAATTGTTCCAGTAGTATATCATCCTCCTCTCTTAAAAAAAGTCCTAAATTTAAACACGGTATTAACATGTTTGTATACATGCGTGTATATATTTTTTCTTTCAGAAAGGGCTAAATTGTTAGGGAAAAATTTTACACAAAAGTATCAACAACTTGTTATCATTACTATTTAACAATTTGTCATTAACCCTACACATATTTAATTACACAAATTAAAATATCCCAATATGATATTATTAAAATATACTTCCTTCATTAAAAAATATAAAATATTTTTAATCAAATCTCATCTTTTGATAAATTAGTTACTTGTTTTTATAGTTATTTATTTTAAACTAACTCCATCTTTTCATATTTATTTCTATTTAATAGGAATGTCCTCTAAAATAAACATAGAGTGAGTTATTCAATAAGAATAACTTAAAAAAAGATAATGATTACATTTTAAAAAATTAAAAATTTTTATATTTTTAGATATCCAACCCCTCAAAAATAGAGAGAGTAATAAAAAAATATTTTTAAAAAATGCATGTTGTGATATTTGTGAGGTACTCTTGAATGTTGTAAGCAAAATGAAAAAAAAAGTTAAACATAAAAAGCTAAAAATTATATATTTCTTTTAAAAATGATTAGCACTATTGTTACTATTCATTCTATTGGTCCTGTGACCATGTACAGGAATATTTTAATATTTGAAAGATAAAAATAAAATTTATTCTCTATTTCAAATTTTTTTATTATACATATTTAATATATAAATAATAATTTTTTTATTTTTTAAGGTATTCTTTTATTAATGTAATCATGTTTGAAGTACACTCTCTTTGTTTCTATTTGTAAAAGATAAAAATTATATCACACGAGTTAAGGAAATTGATTAACTATATTAATTATATATATGAAAATAACAAATAAACTAAAATATTTTTTATTAACTATGTTAGTCAAGTCTTCATTAATCATTTCTTATAATTGTTGATAATAAAATTATGAAGAATAATTTAAAAATTTTTTAATAATACTTATAAAAAAATGTGATTTGGCTTATATAAAAAAATTAAAAGTAAAATTTTTATAAATAAAAAATATAATTAGATATTAAATATACATTTTTTTAATAATATTCAAACATTATTCATCTAGTAAGAAATTAGCCATGTCTGCGACTGCAACACCCAACGTCTCCATCAAATAATAAATTTTTTTCGTTAGAGTACGTCGTCTAAAGATGTTTGCGGGTCCTACACTCGTGTTCTTTCTTCGATTCTTTTGGCCAAATTTCTTTTATTAACGTGATGGGAAATTTTTGAAGTCATGTTGAAAAATAAACTTTCTGTTATGTTCTACCTTTCATAGTTAACTAAATAAGAAAATTTTCCTCACAATAAGTATTTCTGGATCCATCACTTCTTGCCTCATATAAATTAAAATTTGACAAAAATATTATTATTTTTAAAATTTCTCACCTCCTGAAAATTAAAATATAATTATCTTATTCTCTTGTAGAATTTGTTTGCCCATGTATCTCCTTAAGAAAATGAGACGTGCTATAATAAACCATATTTTTTTCATGATTTGCCATTAGTTTTCATTTTATTTTATAATTTATTATCTTATATATATATGTATATATATATTATACAAGATACAAGCAACAAAATATAAGTCCCAAATCCACTGTTATTTTAAAGCGAAAAATGGTAAGCCTCATATACCTGTGATTTTTTTTTATGGATTTCATTTTTAAGAGCATTTTACTATGAATTTGTTTTATTGCAAATCTTATACCTTTTTTTTTTTAACAATGAATCCCATCTATACTTTTTATATGTAAATATTTTCAAAAATAAATAAGATACCATTTTACTGTTCATCCAACTGTAGATGAACAATAAAATAATATACTTTACTATATAGTAAAATTGTTATTGAATCTTGAAGTTCAAAAATAAAATGAACTAAAAATAATACAATAATTGTCTCGCACTTAATCCCCTGATCTAAACCTATATATATACATACAGGAATAACAAACTATTTGCTAACTGGGTTGAAGGGGTTGAAGCCCACACTTATTATTGGGCTCAATACTCCCCCTTAAGTTGGAGTTGTGCAAATCAAAAACTCCTAACTTGTTCATTAGATACTTGTGTGCGTCTCCTCTAAGTGCCTTAGTCAAAATGTTAGCTTATTGATTATATGATCTCACATGCTGCTGCCTAATTAGCTTCTATTGAACCTTCTCCCTTACAAAATGCCAGTCTATCTTAATATGCTTTATACATTCATAGAACTCTGAATTGATCGCTATATGAATAGCAGCCTTACTATCACAGTGAATCTCTGTCGGTCCCAGTTGATGAATACCCAGATCTGTCATCAGACTTATAATCTATACTACCTCTGTGGTAACAGTGGCCAAGGCCTAGTACTCGACCTCTTTAGAGGATCTAGACACAGTAGTCTGCTTCTTAGATTTTCAGGACACAAGTGAATCACCCATTTCATTATATATCTAGTTATTGACCTCCAGAATCAGAGCAACTTTCCTAATTAGAGTCACAAAATGCTGTCGGCTCCATATATTTGTTGAAGATATCAGTATCTTAAGGGTGAGATTCCCTTTTAAATATTAACTACTCGTAATGAAGCATCCATATGAGATTGCTTAGGCTTTTGCATGAATTGACTAAGCACCTGGATAGGAAAACAAATATAAGCCCGAGTCAAAGTAAGATACAATGATCTCCTAATAAGTTGTTTATCAGAATTAGGATCATTCAAAAAATAATTAGGTTTCTATTTCTGTTTCTTAATTTTCTTGCAAGTTCTCCTCTTGTTAACCTAAATATCATATTTCAAATGCAAGTTTTGCTCCATACGAGTAGGAAACAATTTTACAGCACTCAACCTGTATCAACAAGTAAATCTAACACATATTTTCTTTGATTTAAGACTATAACTTTATTAGATTTAGCAATTTCTGGACTTAAAAAATACCTCAAAATCCCTAGATTTTTAATTTAAAATTGTCATGCAAGTGGTTTTAACTTTATTTATCTCCTCTAAACTATTTTCAGTAATGACCAAATAATCAACATAGACAATTACAATAACTATTTTCTCCCCCTTTCCTTTCATACAGAGAGAGCAATCCTTCCTACTATGCTTGAAACTACCTGCAACTAAAGCCTTAGTTAGTTTGACATTCCACTATCTAGAAGCTTGTTTCAGTCCATACAAGGACTTAAAAAGCTTGCATACTCTATTAGGTTTAGATTGTTCAAACCCTTATGGTACAGTCATGAAGATGTCTTCATCAAGATCTCCTTGAAGAAATGCATTGTGTACATCCATCTGGAAGAGAGGCCATCAATATATAATAGACATTTTTAAAACAACTCTTAAGGTGACCATTTTAAAGACTGGAGAAAATGTCTCAAAATAGTCGATCCCCTCCTTTTAGTTGTATCCTTTAGCGACAAGTCTTGCTTTCAGCTTGTTTAAATTTCTATCAGCTTTATATTTAACTTTAAAGACCCATTTGCATCCTATAGGCTTCTTCCCTTGAGGTAGCTCTACTATATCCCAAGCGTGATTAGCTTCTAAAGCTTGAATCTCATTCTTCATAGATTGGACCCGTCTTGGATCTTTAATCATTTCCTCATAGGATCCTGGTTCAGAAATAGAATTAGCACATGAGAGGAAATATTGATAAAAGAAGATATATTAGAATAAGATAAGTAAGCTTGTATGAGATATAAAATAGATGCTCCCTTTAATATTATTACCTGTTAGATAGACTCTATATCTCTATTCCTACTTGTATCTGAATCTCATAAGCTAGTGCACTCATAATCTTTTAACCACCTCGGGGCCTTTCATTGTCTTGTGGACTTAAATGAAAGTGTTTGAACTGGATGTTGTTACTTTGGTTGTTCTACGCCTTGAGGCAATGTGACACTACTGTCGAATAGCACCAAAATTAATAAAAACTAGATTTTACAGTAAAGCGCAACCTAGGTCGTCTCTCTAAGAGTCAATAGAGTAACTATTTAAATTATGATTATGAAAAACTAAAAAAATGGGGGGTTTTATAATGAAATTAAAAAAATCTAAATTAAAATTAGATAAATAAAGAAAATTCAATTGAGAAAATTATCAAGAACAAGCAGTGCAATCAATCACAATCCAATCACCTAAATTTAATTTTCCTCGCCCACAATTTAAATTAATTTTATTTACCTTTATTATTCTGATTTTATTATATATTTCTTAAATCATCATTCAAGAATTAAACAAGAGATTAAGTTATAGATTAATTGAGATCTCCTTTAACCCACAACCTAACAACTGTTCTATGTTAGCCATACCAGAAACAAAGCATGGATAATCACCCAAGTTAGGCCAAATTACTCTTATAATGCTATATCAATCGATTATAGCAAGTAAAACCTCAGATAAAATTTATAACTCAAAAATTATGCAATAAAGCTACTCTAATCATTAATAGTAATTAAAGCATAAAATTTAGAGGTAGGAAGAAGAAGAGCAAATTGAAATAAAGCTAGAATAAAATCTTCTCTAAATATTAAGGACTCTGATTAAAATTTAGGATCATGGTTTATAATTGATCACACTAAAAAAAATTAGCTATCTATAGAATTAAAAATAAAAAATATGAGATAAAAATAAGAGAGGCCATCGCCTGTATTGAAGGAAAAAAATTGAACTGCGATCGTTGTCCTTTCTTCTCTTCTCCGTCAAAAAATCGCGATTTTTCTCCTCCTGTGCGTCCTTCTGTGCGTGCTATTCCCTTTTTAGCTTGAATGGTTCCTTCTCCCTGTGCGTGCGGCTTGCTTTATATATATGTATTGTGCTGTGTTCGTACACCTCTTCCAACTTGAAACTTAATAATTTAATAAAAAAAATAAAACTACCTTAAATAACCCTAAATGAAAACTACACTAAAATACCCAAGATAAATATAAACAAAATTTTGAAGATTTAATTCTTGATTTGATCTCCAAGCATGCCCATATTCTTCTTATCCAAAATATTCTCTATCAATATCTTTCAAATTGAATCTAGAAAATCTGCACAAATAAAATAAAATTAAATAGCACCTGTGCAAAAATTAGAGATATTATTTATATTTTAAAATCAAAGATTTAGTTAGTTAAAATCCCAAAACTGAATATTGGCTAAAAAAATCAAATAATATCTAATTAAACTTAATTAGCCTCAAATAAATATTTAAAAGTCTAAATTAAAAGGATAAAAATATGTAAAATTATCATTTATCACAATGTCATTTGTTCCTCCCCTGGCTATTCGATTTGCTATTGTGTGTGTTCCAGTCTAACTTGACTTTGTTGTGATGCCTCTTCTTGTGAACCTGATTCATATTCATATATAAAGGGCTCTAGTTTCTGAAATACTTCTCCCCCTTAATTTGTAACCATTTTGTCTTTGAAAGGAAACTTATTTTCTATGAAAACAACATGCCTACTCACCATCAAAGATTTAGCTTTCAAATTATATAATAGATAACTTGTACTTGTCCTTGGATATCCTAAAAATATACATGGTTTTGATTTTGGTTGAAATTTATCCAAGTTATGCAATTTGGAGGCAAAAGTAAGGCACCCAAATATTTTTAAATGATTTAGAGATGGTACAATATGATGAATCAATTCAAAATAAGTTTTCAAATTCAAAAGTTTACTAAAGGTTCTATTAACTAAATAAACATCAGTTTTCACACATTTCCCCTAATTTTAATAGAACTCCAGACTGAAAGAGCAAACTTCTAGCAACTTCTAAAATGTGTCTATGTATTCGTTCTACCACACCATTTTGTTCAAGTGTATAAGGACATGATGTCTGATAAATGATTCCTTTTGCTTCAAACAAGACTTTATTTTCTTAGTTAATAAATTATGTTTCATTGTCAGAACGTATGATTTTAACATAGGCATTAAACTAATTATGTAGGTAATTTTAAAAAAATCCTTATATGATTGTGTGCCTCACTCTTATGTTTCAACAATATTACCCATATTCCACGGGAGAAATCATCAATAGTAGTTAAAAAAATTAAAACCTTGGCGTGTAGTTTCTTTATAGGGACTCCATACATCCATGTGTAGTAATTAAAACAAAGTATCAGATTTGGTATTACTTAATAGAAAAGGTAATCAAGGTTGCCTAGCTTGAATGCAAACATCACAATTATTTAGGTCAACAACAACAACATCATTCCTTATAGAATCCACATGTTTAAGAGAACAAAAAGAGGCATGTCCTAATCAACAATGTCATTTATTACCTATATTAATGTTTTCATTACTATGAGAAACCAACGATGTTTCATTCTTCAAATTAACCTTCAACATGTATAACCTATTATAGAGCTTACCAATCTCCATAATCCTTCCACTCTTCATGTCCTACATAGTACAAATCTTAAGATAGAATGATATAACACAAAATGCATCACTAGTTAATTAAGATACAAAAATAAGATTGAAATGCAATCCAAGTTCATACAAAACACTAGTGAGAGTTATGTTATCAGACGACCAAATAGTCCTAACATAAGTAACAGTTAAGAGTTGCCTATTAGGAATCCTAATTCTCTTAATGGGTCTCGAATATAGTTTATAATCATGTAAAAAATCTAAACTGCTAATGACATAATGTGATGCCCTAGAATCCAATGACCATTGATGTTGAAAAAATTTAGAATTAAGATAGTCACACAAACATATAGTATTTCCTGCCATTCCCATAGAACCATCATTTAATTCCTTCTTAAGAAGTTGAAGGATTTGCTCATATTATTGCTAAGTGAGAGCAGGGGTCACTACATTACCCATGGAAGAGGAAGTTCCTAGTGCAGTTCCTGTCTCAGAAGACATCATCTGATTAACTTGTCCTTCCTGAGACTTTTCTGTTCAATTATTGCAAAAATGAGGCAGGAAACCTATTATCTAGTAGCAATTATCACAGGTATGTCCCCGTTAACACTTATCTATGCTAGTGCCTCTACCTCTTCCTTAACTACATCCCTTTCACCCATTGCCACTACCTCTTGCTACTATAATTGTAGTTTCACTAAAAGGGAAAGGAGTGGATGTAATACTAAGTAGTCATTACTCCTTTTCTTGGGAAACCATAGCATAAGCCTAGTTGATTCATGGGAAGGGACTTAAAAGGAGGATATGACTCCGCACTTGCAGATAGGATTCATTTAAGCCAATTAAAAACTGAAACAACTTTTGATCTTGAATGATACAAGCATATTCACATGAAGTTTGATACTGGCATATAGGAATAATAATGACATTGGTGTGTTCATCCAAAAAAATTTAGAATAATACTGAGATACTGTGATGGTCTCCTGGCTCAGGGTATGAATAGCTCGATGAAAACTAAAAATCTTGGCCACATCTCACTTATCAAAATGCTCCTTTAAATCCATCCAAAACACAGTTGAAGATTTGGAGAAGGTGAGACCATTTAAGAGCTCTTTATCAACTAAATTAATAATCCAAGATAGCATCATTACGTTACATCAATCCCACTGAGATTTGTATGAATCTAGTCGAGCTTCATGTTTACAATAACCACCAATAAACCCTAGCTTGTTCTTCTCTAATAAAGCAATCCGCATCGCTTGACTCCAGCTCAGATAATTGGTAAAACTGATTAATAGATTTGGAACAAGAGTCACAGCTTGTGTGTCTGAAGGGTACAAATAGAGGGGATGTTGGAAATCAATATTGGGCAGACCTTTGTGTTCACCACCCATTTAGAATGCGTAGACTTGCCCGATCTAGATGGAGACGAGATAAATATTTAGAGATGATCTAGATAAGGAGAGCGATATAAGGACGTTGATCAAATTGTGATGATGAGGTATAGAGATGCTGATCAGATCTTGATGATGCGGAGGAAGAGCGATCTGTTCACAAGGATAAGGAAGAATGATTCGACGACTAGATGTGTGACGATGAGGAAGAAAATGAATCTTGGATATGTGCATGGTCTAAGAACATCACTAATAGGGTTTCAAGAAACTAGATCTTGAACCTCAATTCAAGTTAACCACTAACCCGACACGTAGAGAGCAAAGCCCAACCTGGTTGGCTCTGTTACCATATTAAACTTGAAGTTCAAAGATAAATTGGACAAAAAATTATCATTGAACTAAAAATAATACAATAATTATCTCGCACTTAATTCCCTGATCTAAACCTATATATATACATACACAAATAACAAACTATTTGCTAACTAGGCTAAAGGGGCTAAAGCCCGCACTTATTATTAGGCTCAATAATTATGAAAGCCTATATTTTATTTCATGATATGGGTCTTACATTCATGTTTATTAGCAGCTCTATTTTCTATTTTACTTAGTAAGAAATAAGGAATTAGTTGGATCCTTTTTTGTTTGGATGTATGCTTGCAGCTCGAATCCAAAATATCTTAATGTCATTTATTAGAAGATAAAAGAAAATCACACATCTAAAAATTGGAAGACCAATCATAAATATATAAGTTTAGAAAGTATCTAACCAAAAGGCTTATGTTATTTTAATGGAGTATATTATCCTTAAATATACTTAATATAAGAATTCTAACATCATTGCCTTTTTTTAATTAATGTATTCCCACAACTGATAGCTAAGAGATTAATCCCTCAAGAAATTAAAGCGTTATTTGAGAGGTTTTTCTCTTCCAAGCAATGCTTTTTATATACACTTCTAGAAATCAAATTTTGAAATGATGTTTAAGGGAACTCAAACCACTATTATATGCGTCACACTCATTTGGTTTAGTGTCAGTACTAATTAATCAAAATTGTTCAATAACTTGGTTTTTGGAAGCATCTTCTAAACAAACCTTTTCTCCTTGATTAGCAATTTAATAACAATGAAGCAAGAGGCTAATGTCTAATCAGGACATAAAATACAAAGGTGGAGTTGATTTATGTTAAAACTTTCACTAACTTTTGGACCAAATCGACTAAATGAAGAAATAAGAAAAAATAATAGAAATTACTGGGAGTAGCCTCCACATCAAGATTAATGTTTATTATTTAATTATGATTCTTAGTTATAAATTTGTATTTGAAAGCCAAGATGCTTTTTTCTATAGACTAGGAACTTGGCTAGTTATATAGTCAATCATATAGCAAGTAAGCATAAAGATAAAAAAGAGAGGTTAAGGGAGGGGGAATGAAAAGGGGAAGAGAGGAAAGAGAAATAACAAGAATAGTGGAGTATAAAAAGGTATAAAGAATGAAAAAGTGGGGAAAATCATTCCAAGGTTCTTTGTAGGAATTCCATTTAAAAAGAAGTTTCATAAAATACATAAAATATTCTCAAATTTTAAATATATTATTTTAAATATATTTTATATTAAATTACTAAAATACTCTTATTTTACTTTAAAACAAAAAGCTTCCCACTACTTATCGCCAGAGCTCCGGCACTAGTGTAACACCCTCAAAACTACAAACCGATTTTTTGTAAATTATTAATTCAATAAATTATTTTTTTTCATTGAACCCTTATCATACTCTTATTATGGTAGAAAAATTTCTATCATGGTACATCCAAGACAATATACCACAGGTTTTAAAATATCTCAAAAAGCAATTAGAACCATGAGGGATAGACAGAATCCTCATAGCATGATATTTAAATCAGGTCATGAATCAAGAGGGACAAACATAATCCTCTTGGTCATATAAATGCATTTAATAAAAAAGATTAGAGTTTACATGTTGTCAAAATAAGGTATGTCCTAGGTTGGCACAAGATACATTGTATAATATAAAATGAGAAGCAACGTAAAAGTTACGCCTTTGGTGCTTTCTCGACCGGACTCGCTCCTGTAAAAATGTTAACCACGGGGAATGAGACTTAAAAGTCCCAGTAACCAAAAATTAATATGTAACGATGCATGCAGATGTAACTAATCATGCGATTGTTAAGTGGGCACACAAAACATTTAACCGAACAATATTTTCAAACAAACCGAACAAGTATTTAATTGCATGACTGTACCTTATATCCTCCTTTCGCCATGCTCGGATGCCAAATCATCCGGCCAAAGGTGAGTTGGACCAAGCGACACGCCACTCATTAGGTCCAATGAGGGCTTACCACATGGTAATAATTAACCGAACAAAAATTTCCATTAACACCATATATTAAAATACCCTGACAAGTCATGCATCATTCAAATATCCAAACAGGAATATATCCAAATAATAATATCTCATCATGATAAACAAAAATAAATTTTTGACCCACTAGGCAATAATTTCAAACAAGTATATAACAGTATTTATTTTCAATAATTCATAATTTTTCCAAACAACAAAACAACACATAACCATTCACAAACACACTCATCACATCACATTAATAATGGTTACCTTGTGTTTTGAATAATAAGTTCCCCTTCACAACTCCTCTTTCACCACTATCTTTGTCAACACAATCTACATAGTTATTTCATAATACTATATATTAATTTTACATTAAAATAAATAACTCTAATTTAAAGAGTTAGAAAGTCTTAGATCTATAATCCATATTAACACTAATTTAAGATTTATGCCTCATTTAACTTTGTAAATTATTTTCTAAAATTTTCGTACCCTAATAGACTATTTTTAAGCCTCAAATCACTTCTAGTATCACAATTTCATCTTTTTTATATTCTAAAAATTCATTCAAAAATAAATTAAAAATTTAAAAATTATCCTGAAGCCTCAAATCACCTTTCTATAACCTCAAAAATACCTATACATACTTAAATAAATATTTAATAATTAGAGGTTCATCCCTACATCTCAGATTCAACATAAATTCAACCATATAGATCTAGAGTTTAACTCAAAAATTTTTAAACATGAGTTTCAACCTCAAAAAAATATTTTATAATATTTATTATATCCCTAAGAACTTCAACCTATATTTTTAATCAATCACATCATCAGATTAATTATCCTATAGAAAATTCTAATCAAAATATTTGCTCTATTCTACAAAATAATTATATCACTAGAAAGCTAATACTATTTAGAAAATAACTATAAAATTAATTTTATAATTAAATAATTTTTTTAAATGCTAATCTAAACAAGAAAGTTGGAGCATACTTGAAGAAAAAGAAAATAATCCCCCCTTGCGAGAAAACGTCGAGCAACGTGAGAGGAAGAGAGAAAAATAATGTAAAAATAAGATTGTGGGTCCCACAATTATATTAAAAAAACTATATGTTTAAATTTAATTATTCAAACTTTTAGGCCATTACTTGCAATTTTTTACAAATTACATCTTGGGTCATTAGTTACAATTTTTACAAATTGCAAAAGTTTCTTTTTCTTTTGCTTCCTCCTGCGTCTCCTCACGCCTGCGCCTTTTGCTTTTATATGTGAGGAGGCGCCTCACCTTCCCACATCTAATCGATATGGGACTAAACCGCCCTCCCCCTTTTTTTTTAACTTTCTTTTCTCTTTTTTTTTTAACTCACACACACACACCAAAAAAAATTATTTATATATTTTAAATCTTAAACTTTATATCTTAACTAAATATTTCTTATATAATTTTAAACCTAAGTTTTTAATTCATAATTAAATGTCTAACTATATTATTATTTTTGAATAATCTCAAATAATATAAATTCCTATTATTATCTTTTTTTAATAAAAACTTAAATTTCATAATTTTTTTAATCTAAAAAAAATCAGGATGTTACAACTAGTAATGAAATAGTTTTAGGGAAGATGGTCTCGGAGGTATTAGAATCCAAAACCACATAGCTCCCAAAAAGAATATGAATCACTAAACTATAGAAGTTGCATACACACATATATACATACATATTAAACTTAGAGAGACAAGGTTGGTAAAATAGAATTTAATAATAAATGGTATATAAGGTAGTTGTTATTCATGTTGTATGACTTGTCAATGGAGAATATGCACATTAAGTAGTTAATGTTGTTCGAATTAAAAACATATTAAACAAACAATAAAATCTAGGCTAAACTGAGTGGATTGAAATTCCTTTTTAAAGAATTGAAACCTTAGCGATTTGTTGATGTTAAAACCTTATCTTATTGATGATCAAGCCAATTAATGCTTTAAAACTGCCCTTAATCGAATTATATTGAGCCTAAAACAACTATCATAAACCATCTAACTGAACTAATTCAATTTC
The DNA here is from genome assembly GCF_029017545.1 of Prosopis cineraria. Lineage (NCBI taxonomy): Eukaryota > Viridiplantae > Streptophyta > Magnoliopsida > Fabales > Fabaceae > Prosopis > Prosopis cineraria. Next base: position 6,111 of record NW_026557301.1, on the reverse strand, counting down.
TTAAGTCTTGGATTAAATCCCTTAGTTCATTTCCCCAGTTAGTGCAAGTATTGACAAGTGTGATAATTAAATCTCCCTCCCAAGTGCCATGGCCAAAGCAAAAATTGAGCAATCACAAGACTATGTAAAACTATGCTAGTGCCAAGTATCAACCTCACAAGACTATGTGAAATCAAAGCAAGCCATTTATCAAATGAAAAATACAAGATTATATATAATTCACAAGGGTGGCTGAACCTTACCACGAATAAATGAGAGAGAATTCAATGTCACAATCATATTCTCTTTACACAAGAACTAAATTAAAATTAGAATTATAAAGCCATGATAATTAAATCATTAACTAAGGTATCTAATCATCAAGTTAAAAGAGAAGAGTTAGGAATTTAGAAAAGCTTAGTTGTATAGAGCTCATGATTCATGATTCATCTTCCTCTCTCTATGATTTCTCTAAGGTGCCTAACCTCTCATCCTTATCTCCATGGTCTTCATCATCTTCTCATCTTGGCTAAAATCCATGACTATGGAAAAGTGCGGGGGTTTGGACTAGCTAACAAAGAGGGAGAGAATGGTGTGTGTTTTGTGATTTGTATGGGAAATTGTGGAGAAAATGAAGGTGACTAAGAGGTTTGATGAAGGAAAAAGTGAAGAACTTATGAACAAGCGAGAAAAAAATAAGAGAATAAAATGGGAATGAGCTTTGATGTCATTTTGTCTTCAAAATGACATGTAGAATGGTTTTGATTCAGCTCTTAATTAATTAAAATAAAAGAAAATAAAATAAAAATGTAATTGGATTCAAATCACATAAAAGAGACTTACAAAGTGGCATGTTCTCATTAGCTTGTAGATGATTTTAAAATGTATCAATTTAACCCCATGCATAATCAACAATTTATCTGGGTATACTCCCTCCAACTGTAGCAAATGGCTCCTAGTCAGCATCTCCCTCCGTGAAGCTTAGACATGCATGCCTAATTAATACACATGTGCACATCTCACCTATATTACAAAATATTCAATTTAATAGAATGTGATGTCTTAAAATCTAATTAAAGTGCAACATTGCATTCATATTTAGAAAGGAAAAATTATTGTCAAAGTAATGGGTACACAAAGCTATCCAAAATTCATAAACATATGCAAGCCCAAAATTAAGTTAAATGAACACATTTGAAAAAGTCATAAAAAGTGTTAACTTCTATTTAATTACTCTCAAACTAAAATAAACTTGTAAAAGCTAATCCGATCACTCTTTTTTTGCACCTGAAATATACTTTGTCAATTTTTGTTATATATTTTTAAAAAGTTTATTTTTTGATCAAAATACTCCTATTGCACAAAATCTAAGCACTTAGGCAAATTTTCAATTTCAATACAATATCTGTGCACTTTGAGATAATAACACATAATTAATAGTCTAATTAGCATGGAAAAATGTGTAATAAATGAGTCAGATCAGTTACTCCATCTATTGGCGGATATAAAATGTTTTTAACCAAATTACACAAACCAATAAAAGTTAGCTATCTAATTAAAAGCACAATAATACTTTAATTTTACCCCTAATTGTTGTAAATAAAAAATGAATCTTTGTTTAAAGTAAATTAGTAGGAGTACTTATCTTTTTTTTCTTTCCAATTTAATAAGGGTATAATGGTCCATTTATTAAAAAATATGCTAACAACCTCTTATATTTAGGAACTAAAAAAAGGTTACAGAAGACCTCTTATATATCGGGACGAAGGGAGTAGGACCCAACTGAGGTTTAGCAAATTGATATTAGGAAAAAAAAAAAAAGTTCACGACTTCAACGTAATTGATGTTTGAATATTTTTTTCAAGAGTCAGTTAGACAAAATAAAATTTATTTAAATGATTTAATTCAAAAACTAGTTTAAATGTATAATGACAAAAATGCATATATATTTTCTTGTGAATATTTTTATGACTAATTTAATAATTTTAGGGAAAAATGAAACTTAAAATTAAAATTTTTTAAAAAGTGGATTAAAAATATAGAATACATTGATATAAAAAATTTTAATTTTTAAAAATTTAGAATGTAATGACAAAATTCAAAATATTCAATTCTAAAATAAATTCAAAAATCTTTGAATGCCACATGATTTAGAGCGCGCTCTCTTTCTCTCTAAGGTGCTAGCCTATATAGCTCAAATTTAATTATGCATAGTTTTTAGTTTGACAAAAATAAAATAAAAATATTTTTAAATATGTTATTATTAAAAAGTAAATGAACTTAGTTATATGTAATGTCAAATATTAAATATCTAAAATTACATATGGTAGAGGAGAATTTTCTCTCTTTAGAAAAAGTCGTGAGGTTCTTCTCCTATTTCTTCTTTTCCTTTTGTTTTGAGTTTCATTGTCATGTCGGCGAAGTTCTTTGTAACAGTCACACCCCCCCGAGCCCACTGCTGCGAGTGGTGGACTGGGCCGCAACCACCTCACGGCAACCAAGCCGGCTTTCTCCTGGTAGTTCAGGAGTTATTCCCCGCACCCGCTGCGCTAAGGGAGCCTTCCCAGGTTCGATCTTCCAACCTCTCCTACATAGCGAAGTTGAGGCTGAACCTGGTACCATTGAGTCACTTGACTCAATGGTATTTTGCAGTTACAGAGGGGTGTGACTGTTACAGAGGGTATTTTGCACATTTCATAGCATTTAATTGGAATCCCTGCAAGAGACCTTGGAGTGATTTTCCAAAAAGTTTGTAGCTTGTTTTATTAAAAAAAAAAAGTTAGTTGTGTAGTGTATTTTATAATTTGAATGTGCAATAAAATTTTCGCTTTTCAGTTAAGTCTCTGTTTTCGTTTTCTTTATTATATTTCGAGTTTTCTTCTCATACACAGGTTCCATAACTTAATCGTGGGATTGATGCAATGAGGTTCTTGATATAAAGGACACCGGCATCACAGAAATGGGGGGACAAAAATGGAAGACGACGATATAAACACAAATATGTGTTTATATATTGATATTTTTCAGATGTCAGTTTAAGTGTTAACAATATTTTTTAGTAACGATACACAGACATTATGCTTACTGAGTTTAATAAATTGTAAACATTATTTGAGAATTTATATTTACAAATAAAATTACATATTTAAGTGAATTATGATTGGTAGTTTATCTTTAAGAATAATAATCGTATCAATTATACTCGCATACCCAATATGAGCAATATCATAAATTGAAGATAAATGAGAAATAAAATTAATGACACATATCGTATTTCAAGTATGGAGACTAAGGATATACCAATATAAAAGAGAAAATAATATAAGGTATACAGAAGTTTACGACGACTGTATTTTTTTGACAAAAATCACGGTGAGTGAAATTAAAATTTACCATTTTTTAATTATATTGCTAATTATTGTTGTAAAATTGGAGATATCATCATCTCCTATCTAGATTAATTCAAATATTTATTATAAAATACTGTTATTATCAACAACAATCTAAGGTATGATGATACCTATTATGAGCCCATTTGTTGGAGCTTTTTATATGAAAAAAATAATTTTTTAAAAAAATATTTTATGAATTTTTATTATGATTTTTTAAATTTTTAAAAATAATTAGAATTTAAAAAAATTTATTTTTGATTATTCTAATATGTTACCTTGCATAGTTTTTTAAAATAACCTGATGTAGTTGACGAAAGAAAATATTGTAAAAAAATCAGGAGACATGAAGATATTATAAAAATTTTTTTAAAAAAAAAATAATAAATTATTTTATAAAAAAATGATCAATAAAAATAGCATAAAATATAAAAAGTAATTAATTCATAATTATTTTTATTATTATAATGTAATATAAAATAATATTTATTTTTTATAAAATTTTATAAGATAAATATTTTCTTACAAAATCTTTAAATCATCGATAAATAATTTGTTTTTAATCTTAAATGAACGGTTGTATACTTCTTTGGAGAAAATATCATCCGAAGCGGTCGGGTGTGACGAGGCAAGGTCAAAATAGTGTCGCACCATATCTTGGGCCTGTGCCACCGACTCTAAAGCCCACTTCACAAGTTGGCCGAAAGAATGTCATGAAACCCGCTACGCAAGGAATCCTGAAAAATCTAAAACTCCTCCTCGCTATATAAATGCCAGGCGTTGCTTTGGAGCCGTCTTGTATTTCGTCGATCTCAAATTATTGGGAATTAGGGTTTCAGGCTTGGCGACTGAGTCGAAGATGATCGAGGTCGTGTTAAACGATCGATTGGGTAAGAAGGTGAGGGTGAAATGCAACGACGATGACACAATAGGCGACCTGAAGAAGCTGGTGGCGGCGCAGACGGGCACCAGAGCTGACAAAATTCGCATTCAGAAGTGGTACACCATTTACAAGGATCATATCACCCTGAAAGATTACGAGATTCACGATGGCATGGGCCTCGAACTATACTACAATTGAGGTGTTTTTTTCTTTGCATTCGTTTTCTCATATTTTCTTTCGCTTAATTGTCCTGTCTCTGTTCTGTGTCGTGGGTCTTAATGCGACAATTGAAAAGTTTTATGTTGTGTGAACTATTTCGTTATGGTGAACTTTGAGTTTCTTCATAATTGTTGTGTTTATGTTTAGGAAGTCGATGATCAGTGATACTGGAACTTCCGTAGGCGCAAATATGTTTGTAAGCCCCGTTTGTCGGATCATTGACCGATAATAGAACAAGTCAATTTTATTTTGCGGAACTCTTTGATCAGTTTGATTCCAATGGTTAATACTGTGCATTGAGGGCTTCGACAATTTTTTTTTTTGTTAGAACAATTGCAGTGTTTCCATTATTTTGCTTCTGGACATATTGTATGTGACTTCGAATTTATCTTTGTCGTTAAAATTACATCTCAGAAATTATATTTATTTGTTAAAACTTTTCGCGTGCTCAGAAGTGATATTTATTTGATTATGCCAGGGCTGGGGCCCCGAGAGGGAACAAAAAAGATTAAACTATTGTTGGTAGTTGTCTTTTTCAAGTTATTGGCTTGCTTTTGTAGTTATAGACTATAGTTCATCATTGTGTTTGTGGTAATTGAACCGGGCAAGTTGATGGGATGATATTTAGTGTGATTGTGGCCTCATAATATATGAGGCAGGACGCTGTGTGCTTGTCAAGTTCATATCAGTGTCCCTGCTTCTAGGACAATTCTTTCCCTTTTTTAAATCAAGTCATGGTAGCTGTTGAGTGCTTGGCAAGATAAGGAAACGTTGACACCGTTTTAGTGGATTTCTATTGCCCTGGAATGTGTGGATGTTCATATTATTAAGTTTTATTCTTCAGGCCCTAGAAGGCTATAACCTATACACCTAAGGGTCTACTGTTAATTAGTTTTTCTTAGTATCTAGCTGGAGGCACTTTACTGAATGCATTGGGGAAGTTGACTGCAACAAGCATACTTTGTTGTACTGTTACAAATATGCCCCATGATATGTAGAAGCTTTATAATATCCTGATGTTACTTTATGGGGAGTTACTGCTGACCTTTCTATGGCATTGAAGGAATCTGACGTGAGATTTTGAGTTGATTTCAGTCGTAGTTTTTTGAACTCGGCATTCTTTACATATAATCAGAATGATTACATGATTAACTAGGTTATCATTTTTCCAAGTTTCTGTGGTCATCAATCTTAAGGTGAAAGAAATATTTGGTGCCGCTGCTAATTGCGTATTTGGGGATGCGCATTCCTCATGTTTATGGTTGAATTCTTATCATTGCATTGTGGCATGCATGATGAAGAATGTGCGCGCGCGCGCGCATCGTAGTTGAAACACCTGCACTTGCTTTTCTTTTTCTTTTTAAAAAAATTAATTAAGAAATAATGTTTCTTTTCGTGGTCTTGCATTATGGTAAAACTGTTTTCTTTTTGTTTCAGGGCCTTTATGTGGCTAAGCGCTGGGAGTAGCATCGATGTTTCGGATGTAACTGTAATTTATGTATTCTGGTATACGCAAGACTCGTTGGTTTGGAATAATGTATCTATGTATGCTACTCGCTTCTGGTTTTTACATGTCTGCAGTCTGATCTAATGGTGATTGGCCAAATCTCTGATAATTGCCAATGCTTATGTCTCTTTTGC
>NW_026557300.1:0-25190 GCF_029017545.1 Prosopis cineraria | reverse complement strand
TGGATTCTTCTTCAGATCTGTAACCAAATTGGCATAAGATTGAATTGTTCAAATGGTGAGCTTTCTTTCAGTGTATCGTTTGCAGGCAGCAAATATTTTTTTGTGTGTACTGGCCAGCTTCGATATGAAGGGAAGATATTCGAGAGATAAAACATAGAAAATTCCAAAATGAATTCGAATGACTTGTACTTTTCTTTGACGGGAAGAAAAAACTAGGGAGGAATGAAAAATCGAAAGCAAAAAATGTTAAAATATAGTAGTACAAAAATTTCCTATTTTAAAAAAATTTCTCCTTCTAATTTTCTCTTCTCTTATTTTCTTCCTCTACTTTCCCTCTATCCAAAACCAAGCAGTAATGTTAACCTGCTAATTAAAGAAGGAAAATGTTAAACCCATCTCTCACTACTTGATAAATTCTTGAAGAATTTCCCTTCAAAATAGCATATCATTTTGAGGAATAAATGAGAGCGCCAAGAAGATGAGTTTTGGGAGGCTATAGTTAGAGTCTACAAATTAGTTTTTTTATTTAATTACACTTATTGGATTCCAAGCAGAAGGATTGTGCAATTAATATGAGATCTGTTATACCTTACTAGCAGATGCAAAAGCAAGAGTCGAGTTAAGCCTGCTTATAATTAATAATTCCAACACTTGATTTCTAATAATCAAGAGGAGTTATATATGGGTTGAGAAATCATTTTAATTGTTGTTGTCGTCATCCTATTTTTCCTAGGTGCCGCACGACACATAACTATATCCATCATTTACATGTCCCTTTGTGTGGCTGAAATAAAAGGATGGGTACCAAACCCATAAACTAACCAAGGGATTCCCTTTCTCTAGCCTAGCTTTTCCATTTCCGTAGTGCTAGCTGCTAATAACAAGCCTATTATAGCCGCCACCAACCTTCCTTACCCTAACAAACCCTACAACTAAAACAAAAAGGGGAATGATTCAAGCATTTGTTTTATTTTTTATTTTTTTAATTGAAAGTAATCATATTAAAAGATGATTAAACACTAAATATAGACATCTAATCAAAAATCTGATCATTGATTCATCACGTTTTGAAAAGCTAACATTTTTTAGGAATTTGGTCTTTCATTCACCATATTATAAGGGATTAACTCATTTGGCTTGACCTAATTCTGATTAGTAAAGCATTGTTGCATTATTCCTCAAAGTTTATACATGTTTCCCCCTTCTTTAATAAATAGAAAGCACAATTTGGAATTTTTTTTTCGTTCAAGTCTATTGTAAATGAAAAAAAAGTATTTCGGATAATTAATCTTCAATATTGGGTCTAATAATATTCATATTTGTTTCAATAGTACTAGATAGTAGATAACTATATCAAATATACAAGGCACGATATGCCGTGTCCGGAAATATTTGAATAATAATTATTTTTAAAAAATGTCCGTACAAAAATATTTAAAAACCATTTCAAAACTAATCTTGGCTCTCATTTTCCTATAAAGGTGTGTCACTGAACTTTATGATTACCTTATACTTCTTTCATTTAAAAATATAAGGTATTTTTAATCAAATTTTATCTCCAATAAAGTAGTTATCTACTTTCAAACTAATTTTCATTTTCACCTTTATCCATATTAAATACCCTACAATAAATATAAAGTCATTATCAATAGGGCATTTTGGTAAAAAAGCAATTATTATACTTCAAAAGACTATAAATGCCTTATCTTTTTAAACGGATGGAGTGTTTAATAATTGATGGAGTAGAATATATTACGTATTATATAGAAATCGCCCTAACCCTTTCATTGTTTTTTTTTTTTTCCGCTACCTAGTGATATTGAGTGTGGGAAGCTATCTCGCTTGCTTTGAGAAATTTGTGTTCCTTCCATCTATTTGTATGCCTAATCAATCTATCGTCTATCGGGGTCATCACATAATGTCTAAATAAAAGCACCTTATCATAATGAATTAGACGCGTTCATACATTTATGTGTAATATTGCTAAAAAATTATGTGTATCTTTAATTATCAATCAGTGGGGAGAACAACTTATCACTTAAATTAATCAAGTATTACGTATCAGCTTTTTAAACCTCTCTACACTGGATGAACTGGCCAGAGTTAGAGGGTTAATCTCTCTTAATCAGAGGTATGAAGTTTGAGCCTTGAAATATAATAGAGAATTAAATTTTTTTTTTAACTATGCCCCCAAAAAAAGTATCCTCATAACTCTTATTGATAGAAGCAAGATATCATTGATGAAATTAAGTAAAGAGAATCTAGAAAATATAAGTGAAAACACCAAAAACCTCAACTATTTCCTCTAAACCTGTTTGATTTTCTTCAGTCCTTGCCTTTGAATGTTTACCTTATTCTAGAAACAACTCCTTCACAAGGGGTTTCAAATCCTTAATCTCTACCCAGTGTCTACAAGCAAAAGAGGTTATTCAGACTTCTAAAGTGAATAATGTTGTCTTTTGGCCACTCCTATTGAATAATATGTTACTCTTAAAATCCCTCAACCTTGGATAAACACCTAGAAAGACTAAGGGTATATGTATCTCCATATCGAAGCCGTATGTCTGATCTTAATGCGTCATGGGAGAAAAGGTATTCCTACTACGGCCAGGTTAACATTGTTGGATACCACTTACAAGCCTTATAGTAATGCCTTGACTTGTATAATATTGACTACTCTCAATCAAGGGAGTGAGATCCTTACCATAATATCTGATTTCAATATCAAACTGACAGATCACATTCTCTCTATTAGGCTAAAAGTCCAGATTCAGATAATCAGAGCAAAGACAAAATTTTAAAAAAATAATATAAATATATAAGTTAATTTGCTTAAAGTGCGTTTATATTAGTTCTTGGGATAAATACAACAAGTTAGAGACTTAGTGTAGTGGCAGCTGAGCAAGCTTTCATGTATTCGATCCCAAGTTTGAATCTAAAAGAGGCCAAAAGAAGAGTTAATTTTCTTTTTTTGCTATGTGAAATTACCAAACTGCCCTTAGTCCCTTTAGATTTTTTTAAAAACTCTTTCTTCCTTCTTTCTCAACATTTCTGGAGTAAAGAGATCTGGGAAAAAGATCGACATTTTTGCTTTGCCTCTCATTAATCATTACCTTCTTCCTCCTTAACTGTAGCTAGCGCTGTCGTTCGCGTAGGTCGCCGTTGATGGTGTGCTCGTCTGTTTGCCTCAGCTATGATTTCTTTCACAGGTTGCTGCTATTCATTTTCCTTTGTCACTAATTCAAGTATGAAAAATCTCTCGTTCTTTTACCTTGTTGTTTATGTGCGTACAAATGCTTTGGGTGAGCTAAGATTTCTTCCTTTTGGTTCGTTTTTGATTATTAGTAAGCTTATTTTTCTCCTTCATTCATGGCAACAGCCCTTCCTTCTTCATAGTTAAGAGTTATTCTCCTTCCTCTGTCCGTGCGTGTTGATTCATCTAAAGTTAGAAGCTTCAATCTCTCTTTCTTCTCTTCACAAATCTGTTCATGTGAGTGGCTGGGATGGTATTAAGGAGATTATAAATTTTATATGTGGTCTTGTTGCCGTGCCAAAAATGAGAGAAGGAAGAAATTCAATGGAGCTTGATATATATATATATATATATATATCATGAGGCCTAACAATGATCTACATATAGTTCAAAATATTCAAGCTAAGTTGAATTATTGAGTTGGTTGGTTTAGAATAATTGTTACAATGAATTTAAAAGAGAAAGAGCTTAAGTATAAAATTTAAAATTTATGCCTATAAGATGCTTGTTACAATGCTGGTAAGAGGAATTAAACTTAATTTTTAGTGTATGAAACCTTATTGGTTCTTAGAATAAGAATGGGTATTGGTATTATAAGATGTATAGAAGCTGAAGTTTAGAAGGAAAGAGTAGTCTTAGCTTGGAAAAAATATAACCATAAGTGTTTGAAAGAGTATCTAGTAGGAGAAGTATGAATATCAAAGACGTAGAATTATGAATGAATTTATACACTTTAAAGAAATATAATCATGAAATTTTATATCTTTATAAGACATTTAGAAGAAGAGGATCCTGATAGAAATTAAAGAAAGAATATTTTGAAGATTTAAAACTGCAACAAGTAAGTGAATAACATTCTTTTTAATTTATTTTTATTTGGATTTTTATTTTTAATAGATTTTCATTGAAATGTTTCATTCTTGTGAATTACATTAGTTTTGAAACTTAGAAATATCGATGCGAGATGGTTTAAAGGATGATATATGCATTTATTTCCTCAAGGAATATGTTTCAAAGATTTATGAAATTATTTGGTTCATTAAACTCTTGAAATCTTTAATTATTTAGATAACACAAGCTTGTATATTATTTTATGAAAGACTATTTTTAACAAGTCTTAAACTGAAATTTAAGATGATGCATGCGAGTTTGGTATTGAAAATGCAGATTGTATTTCAAAAATAATTATTCTTCTCGCATGTTTAAAACATGATTTTGAGAGGACTCTAAATATAACACTGCTGCTAACGACAGTTTCATTAGCCCCATAACGTGCTGTGGTTAAACACTAGCTCGTTTGATTCGTGAGTTTTGTTTTACATTTGATATTTGGGGGCTTTGTACCTGTATTTGATTTCATGGCCTGAGCCGTGTTTGATTATTTACTTTCATGGACTGTTGTTCATGTTTGTTTCATAGCTTCAGCTGTGTTTAGCTACTTACTCTCATAGACTAGTTTGTCCACGTTTATTTTATGACATAAGTCGCGTTTGATTATTTATCCTTGTGGACTATATGTCTATGTTTGTGACCTATTATGTTGCGTTCTCAAAATTTTAAATGTTGATTAATGTGTTTTCAAAATTTACATGATTTTGGCTAACAATTTTACCACTTTGAGTTATATGTGAGTAAATTATTTTCTTTAAACATGATAGCATAAATTGTTTTCAACTTACTCATGTTTTACAATTATGGTTATGACTTACAGGTTTATAAAATTTTGAAAAATTATTTTAATTAGTTGTCACCATTATTATAGTTTATTGATTTTAAATTTTAAAAATTTTACCATGAGAATGCTATTCACTAGAAAACTTATTTTGGTCTCAGACTTATTAGCTTACGTTGATCCCCTTTAACCTCTGAAGGGCAAACTAGCTACAGCGGGTGAAATTTTTAATTGGTATTGTTGCTTTTAATGTAAATATATAATTTGTATGTTTTTTTATTTAAAAAAAAGAGTAGATGCTCCACATAGATTGTTGATAGACTTTATTTTGATTTGTATATTGGCTGCTGGCTGGAAGGAGTTACGCTCCTAATTTATACTGTTGTTTGTAAAAAAAATTTATTGTAGAATTTTCAAGAGATCCTAGTTACAGGGGAGGTTCTATCGAAATTTTTACAAAAATGTCGACACTTTCTTATGATAATGAGCTTAAAGGAATTATTTTAATTCTCATGTAATTTGATTAATTTTTTCTTTTCTTTTGTAAAAAGGAATACATGTTCATTTTGGGGCTTACGGGAATGTGTATGTAGTCCACATCCATGCCGGTCACCCTCTATTTATGAGGTGTGACAAGAGCAAAACCCCTCAGCCACTATGGCTACTCTTCATCACCAGATCTTCTATGGGCTACAGGACCATTCACTTGATCTTAACTTCCCTAACTCAATAAGGGATACATTGTATATGGTTGCTAAAAGACCAAGTGAATCCTCAGTAATTTAGATCTTGAGACATCTACCTCAAGAAGAGCTTAACCAGTTGATGTCATCAAAATGGATCAACAATTATGAAAAAGAATTCTATACCAACCAAAAGGATGTCTATACAACAGAATCTCCTATTCTATTCAAATTAGGGGATGGAATTATTAATATAATCTTCAAGAGGCCTGGATCTCAAGATCTAGCCCAAACCTCTAACATAATCTTGATAATTGCACCAGCCTATACCTAGCACAAGAAAGACCCTCCTATTGAGTGGTTCACATAGAAGGCCAAACATGTCTATGTTTCTTATATTAATATTAATAGCCACTTTATTTAGGATTATGCCCTAAAAATGTGTGATCCTAATTGTGACTGTGACTTTTGGTATACCTTTAATGGTGATGATGATTGGTATGGTACCTAAAGAATTTCTAACAAGCCCAAGCAGCTTAAAGCTCTCTATAAACATAAGCATCCTCCTTAAGATGACAATGATGATGACCATGGCCTAAAGTAGACCAAAAGAAGAAGATGGGTGGGACTTTTAAATCTTCTAACTAAAAAAAGCACTCACTTTAAGCTTCTTAAAGAATTTGGCCATGAAGATCTCCTCCATCTAGAGAAACATGAACTTGTAATTCCAACCTTCTCACCTACTCAAGCACAAGCCTTGCCTTGTGTCATTATGATGAGACCATATGAGGAAAAATTTCCTGCCCTGGAATGCAAGATAAATGAAAGAACTAAGGTCACCAATAGATCTTTTGTAGTTGCAACTGAAGTATTACTTTAAGAGACTCTTAAACTTGTTTTAACAGTAAAACAACTTCTCAACTGGAAATCTTATAATGCTATTAGTCAAAATAGAGTCCTTCACAGGATTGATTCCAAGCTCGACTATCTTACAAGCATAATATATACCTTGTCCTTAAAAGTGAATCATATAGATGAATAAGTAAACAGTTTGTACATCAGACTTTGTAAGCAAGAGCAATAACTACTCAACTAGATATAAATCTAAGGAGATATATCGATGAGAGATATTGTAGGCCTGATTTCACAGGAAAAGAAAGGGGAGATTTTTGAAATACAAAAACAATTGCAGTAGATAGAAGCAAATCTAGCCAAAGACTAATCCAAGACTATCTATGAATCCTATCCTACTTACCTTATAGTAACAAGACAATTTCCTTTATATACCTCCATGTACCTTACCTATACTATATAAAGTGATTACAACAAGATCTTTAGGATGCCTTCCCTATTATTAGACAAGCTAAAAAAAACCCTGTCTAAAAACCACCTTCACCACATCCAAAATAACCATCTCCAATCCAGAAACCTATTTATACAAGATCTAAAGATTACCGAACCTCACTATCCTTTACTAAAGCCATTAGAAAAATCCTTAAAAATATCAACACCTCCTCCTTCATCTCCTAAACAAAAACTACCCTCATCAACTTAGAAAGTTAAGGGTATAATAGAGCCAGATCCCTCAAAAACAATGACTTCTATTAGAAAAGCTATTTAGGCCTATACTGATGAAAATTCAGATTCAGTTGATTCAACTAAAATCTCATCTAAAAATACATATTCTGAGGATAACCAGCATTTGGTTGATATAACCCTAATTGCTGTGGTCCAACCTCCTCCGAAACTAGTTGTGGAAGATCCTAAAGATAATCAAGACTTTATGGAAGATAATTCTACTAGACCAAATGCTCATAGTTCTAGATCATCCTTTAGACTATGGTTTACTTTTAATAATCTACATCTGCATAAATAAAAGGAAAGACTTTATGAATTTGGTGTATGGATTAACTTATAAAAGACAAGACCAGATGTAACTCTATGAGAAGTAATCATAGAATTTCTCTGAAAAATGATTGGAAATTTGGGAGAATGATTCTAAAATCTTAGTGAGAATCGAAAAATTCAAGCCCACAACTTCTTGATGCAACGTATTTTCTTAGGATGATTCATAAGGAATTCTTCAGAGATTTCAATCTTATCGATAAATAGAATAGACAAGAGTAAAATGAAGTATTGCTCTCCAGATCAAAAAGATCTACAAAAGCATTTTCAATGAATGTCTGCCAAATATTACATGCTTAATGGTGCTAATTATGTTAATCTCCAGCATACGTTCATCACTTCATTACAAGATGAACTACAACTAGACCTATACAGAGCCATCAATGCTCTTCTGAGAGATATGTCTTAAATCTCTCCATAAGAAATTCATCAATAAGCTCTTACTACCCTAGATAAACTTTATAAATTATATAAGTTCTTTAAGTCCATACTTAAAGGAAATTAAAAGTTACAATCTGCCTACTGAAAGCCATATGTGAAAATCAAATGCAATGACTATGATCATTGTTTTTGCAAGAAGAAAAATTATTTTGATAAATATAGGTGTGAATTCTTCAGCAAAAAGAAGAAGGCTCATATGCATTACTTTACAAGAAGAAACTCCAAGTTGAAAAAAACTATATAGGTGTTTTCTGTATGGACAGAAAGGGTATTCTACTAAATGGTGTCCAAATAAATCTAAGGACATAAAACTGCTCCATTCTTTTGAAATTGTTGTTCGTCTTAATGATGATCAATATACTGAATCTGCTCTTGAAGAATGGTCTAAAAGAGATGAAGACATGCAGTATGTTATTCCTATATTAGAAGAAAGCTTTGAATCTTAATGGGAATAGTATCCACCACTCTCCACTATTGGCTCCCTCTCTAGACCAATAAGCTCCTATATTCCACTTTCTAATGGGCTAATAAATCTTTGTAGTTAAAAGTTTCATTATGTTGAGCCTCCTCAGCCCAACAAAAAAGTTCAAATCTTATCTAGTAGATATGATAAGTCCATTGCAACTATTGCTTTCATTGACACTAGTTCTTGTAGAAGTGTCATGAAACCTCATATACTTCCTAAGGAAGAATGAGTCCTATATGAAGAATATTATGCTACAACTAATGGAAAGCCTTTTAGAATAGATTTTATTACCAAAAGAAAAATTAGTATAAGATTTTTCCTCCAATATGTTGTATGGACTAAACTCATGGGTAGTGATCTACCCACTAAAGACATCCTTGTTAGTTTTATGTTTATTAATAAACAAGGAACCTACAAATACTTCCTAAGAGAATAAAATTTAAACAGTTCTTCGACAAAATACATTGATTTCGTGAGCATCCTAGAGATTCAACATGCCCCGCCCAGTTATGAACAATTCAAACGACACATGAATTTTATGTCTAAATATTATAACATACTAATAAAAATTTCATTTAGAGAAACTTAATTGTTTAGCATATATAGTTTTGACTTAGTTGAGCTAGAATAGCTAGTTGAAAGAGTGATTTTCTATATCTTCTTAGGAGAAATTTAAGGCATGTTTGTTTAAGCTTTTGTTTTTATATGAAAAAAACACTTTTTTTTTAAGAAAATTTATTTTGTGAAATTTTATTATATGCATTTAAATTTTTAAAATAATTAGATAGTAAAATAAAAAAAACTCCGATTAGTAAGGGGATATTTTTTTAGAAATAAATTCACGAGATTCAATATTTCTCAAAGTTTTAAATTTAAGCTTTATAAATGGAAAAAAGTAAGTCGCGTTTCGAAAATGATCCTTACACTGACTTTCATATAATTCATTAAGAATAGTTGGGCAACGTATTCATCACTTTATTTCTTTATTTTTTTGCGTAAAAAATGACTCTATTTTTTTTTTCCTTCCAACTCCGTAACTCTGAATTTGAAACTTTTGTTTTTATGATATAAAGTCAAATTTATGTCAAATCATTTCTCCACGGTTTGAAAGAAAATCACGCATCATCAGTGTTTACAACTTGTAAACAAATCACATTTTTCATAAGTTATTTACTAATAAATTACTAATCTGACTTATCTTTCAAACTTCAGTTCAAACGACACATCAATTTTATGTCTGAATGTTATAACATACTAATAAAAATTTTATTTAGAGAAACTTAATTATTTAGCACATATAGTTTGACTTAGTTGAATCAATTAAGCAAGACAAAGTAGCTGAAATAGTGATTTTTCTATATCTTCTTAGGAGAAATTTAAGGCATGTTTGTTTAAGCTTTTGTTTTCATATGAAAAAATCACTGATTTTTTTAAGAAAATTTATTTTGTGAAATTTTATTATATGCATTTAAATTTTTGAAAATAATTAGATACTAAAATAAAAAAACTCCGATTATTAAGGGGCTATTTTGTTAGAAATAAATTCACAAGATTCAATATTTCTCAAAGTTTTAAATTTATGCTTTATAAATGGAAAAAAGAAAGTTGCATTTCGAAAATGATTCTTACACTGACTTTCATATAATTCATTAAGAATAGTTCGGCAACGTATTCATCAGTTTCTTTCTTTATTTTTTTGCGTAAAAAATGACTCTATTTTTTTTTCCTTCCAACTCCGTAACTCTGAATTTGAAACTTTTGTTTTTATGATATAAAGTCAAATTTATGTCAAATCATTTCTCCACGGTTTGAAAGAAAATCACGCATCATCAGTGTATACAACTTGTAAACAACAAATCACATTTTTCATAAGTTATTTACTAATAAATTACTAATCTGACTTATCTTTCAAACTTCAGTTCAAACGACACATCAATTTTATGTCTAAATATTATAACATACTAGTAAAAATTTTATTTAGAGAAACTTAATAATTTACCATATATAACTATTTAACATACAAATCACATGGGTGTTTGTAAAACAAAATGCCTTCGTGTTAATGAAACGTCACCAAAGATTTATTATAATATTAAATTTTATGATGTTCATTAAGCATCATGAAATTAAATTTTTAAACGCCATCAAAGTTGATTTTAAGGTTTAGGCTCACAAGGCTCACCCCATCGTATTTTGTTTTGGAAAGATGCTATAGATATAAAGAATTAGATTATGGGCACAGTAGCTAGGGTGGGCGAATATCTAAAGTTTAAATCTTTCTGTTGTGGACAAAAGCAGCATATATTAATAAAATATTTAATTTTCTTCTTTTCTTATAACGTCCCCGTCCTAGGTATAATTGTTTTTTTAAAAAAATTGAATTACACCGTTTAACAACTTTTGAATTTTCTTTGGTTGAATATCACTCATGATCCAAGCTTTAAAATAAATTGAGATTTATGGGTTTTTTTTATGTCTAATTAAGAGTAAATGAGCACATTACTACTTAAACTTAAATTTAGTAAGACCATAGATCCTAAACAAAATATTTTTTTAACTTTTAGAAACAATGCAATTTAACCATTATTGTTAACAAAAGTTAACTATAACAATTAGTTAACAACAAATGATAGAAAATAATTTCAAAAATTATGGAAAATGACCTAAAAAAATTTGGTCATTTTTTGTCTGTTTTGATCATTTTCTATAATTTTTTAGATCATTTTCTGTCATTTAATGATTAATTGATGGTTAAAATTAATTTTTGTTAAGGCAGGGACCAAGTTGTATCATTTTTAAAAATTAAGAGAATAATTTACATAATAAATGAATTTAGACTTTACGGTGCTACTTGATCTAAAGCTTATGAAGTAATTTACTCATTTATCTATTAATTAATAGTACAAAAGATACAAAAATTTTAAAGTACATGGGATTTCGAGTAAAAATTTGAAGAAAAATTTCAGTTAGGACCCTTCATCCAATTTAATTTCAATCAAACCTCTTAAAATTTTGAAATTCAACTGTACATGTGTGAAACTGAAATAAAATTAAAGAGCTAAATTAAATAATATTATTATTTTTGAAGAAATGAATAACAGATGTATATGAACAACTGACATAAGTGAAATTTGAAATTATTATTATCGATATAATATCATTATGAATATAAATAAATAAAACTAGATACATGAATAACTCATATAAAGAAAATAAAAATGAATAACTAACCTAGGCGGCAAATGAGTTGCAAATTCATGGTGATATTATGCTGTTAATGAAAATTACAAATTTCATCTACGTCAATCATTTATTTTTTATATATTAATTATTTATTTTATCTATATAAATTGTCCATGCGCCTAGCTTCATCAAAGATGATAAAATTATTTTAGTTAGCTCTTCAATTTAATTTTAACTCCTTACGTATGCAGTGAAATCTCATAATTTTAGGAGAGTTAGCTGAAACAAATTAGTTGGGTGTCAATGGGACCTAAATGAAATTTTCCCAAATTCTAAATTCAATGCCACCATTATTATCAAGTCAAATTCGATGGCCTGGCCAGGTGGCCATAGCCTGGGGGCCGTGTGTTGAGTCTTTTTCATATAAAGCGCATCAAAATTGCTCGCAAGCACATGATATAAACATGCATGCCCCTAAACGACAACCACCACCGTTCACCATGCCTATAAAAGGTGGATACTAGGATTCGTTTCAAACGCATCCATATTTTCGATCTCTCTCTCTTGTTTACATAACACTCACTATCTTACCTATCTAGCACCCCCACAAACCCAAAATTATGGCATCCAAAATTCATGCTTCTGCTTTTAGCACCCAAGAGTGTGCCTTCACTAACAGTGGGAAATTAACAGATAGGCCAAGAGTGGCCAAAATCCATGGCTCAGTAAGGGCTCAAGCTCAAGCTGTGGTCACGAGCACTCCTCACAAGACTTTGAGGATCTCCAAGTTGCCTGATGAATTGACCACTTCAGTGATCACGACCAGACATTTCCTCATAGAAACACCTCTTCAAGTCCCTAAGAGCCAACCCATCAATTTACCAGGCAAGTTTGGTAAATTTGGAGGCAAGTTCGTACCTGAAACACTCATTGCTTGTCTCCACCAGCTTGAAGCTGAGTTCACAAAAGCCATTCACGATGATGACTTTCAGGAAGAGCTAGAGGAGGCACTCAGAGACTTCGTTGGGAGAGAGACACCCCTGTATCATGCTCGGAGGTTGACAGAGTTCTACAAGAGCAAAAATGGCGGCCAAGGACCGGAGATTTTCCTCAAGAGAGAGGATCTCTGCCACGGTGGCTCCCACAAGATGAATAACGCTCTTGCTCAGGTCATGATCGCCAAACGCATCGGCCGGAAACTCGTCGTGACAGCCACAGCCTCTGGCGACCACGGGCTCGCTACCGCCTCCGCATGCGCCAAACTGGGATTGGACTGCAAAATCTTCATGGCCACAAAAGACATGGAACGACAACAACCCAATGTTCAGTTGATGAACTTGTTGGGTGCTCAGGTATGTTCTAAGTCTTCATAATTCAACAGACTTGGTTCTTTAAAAATCTCTCACCACGGTCAACTGATTGATGGGTGTACTGTAAAAACAGGTTGAAGGGGTGAACGGGCAGTTTAAAGATGCAGCATCGGAGGCTATCAGGGATTGGGTGGGCAACATGGAAGGAAGCTACCACCTGACGGGGACGGCGGTGGGGCCCCACCCGTGTCCCACCATGGTCCGATACTTTCAGTCGGTGATAGGGAGAGAGACGAGGAGGCAAGCTCTGGAGAAATGGGGAGGTAAACCTGACGCGCTGGTGGCTTGCGTGGGAACAGGGTCCAATGCGCTGGGCTTGTTTCACGAGTTCATCGGAGATGCGGACGTGAGGCTGGTCGGAGTAGAAGCCGGAGGTTTAGGGCTGGAGAGTGGAAGACACGCGTCGACTTTGTCTAAGGGATCCGTGGGTGTTTATCACGGAGCCATGAGCTACCTTCTTCAGGACGAGTATGGCCAGACCATCGAACCACACTCCATTGCGGTGGGGTAAGTTTATAGTACCGCGAAAATAATCATACACTGCAACCTTTTTTCAAACTTTACAAGAGCTATATAATATTATCCAACAGTAGCTAACTTGTTTGTGGTTTGAAATGAGCAGGATGCAGTACCCAGCGGTGGGTCCAGAGCTAAGCCATCTGAAAGAAACAGGGCGTGCGGAGTTCTACTCAGTAACAGACCAAGAAGCTCTTGATGGTGTGTGTGTGTGTGTGTGTGTGTGTGTGTGTGTATTGTTTAATGAATGAGATCTGATACATAATTCGGAATAAAATTAATGGGAAGCTTAATTGGTAACTGTATTGTATCGCAGCATATGAAAGAGTGTGCAGACTGGAAGGGATATGGGCGTCGTTGGAGGCGTCACACGCATTAGGGATATTGGAGAAGCTGATTCCGACTTTAGCAGATGGAGCGAAGGTGGTTGTGAATTGCAGTGCCCGTGGAGACGAAGACGTTGAGACAGTCTACAAACACAGACAGTTTGATGGATCCCTTAAACGTACCACGGCTCTTCAAGCTGAGCTTGACCACCGCAACCAACTCATGCCTGCTTCATCTTGAACATGTGTTTTAGTATGCCTTGTGGGCCCCTTCAATTCATGTAAAGTCACTATGACATCAAATTGATCATCATGCTAAGAAAAAATATATTATTTATCAAAATACTACATCTTGTAAAATAATTACCATGATATATAATACAAATAACAATTCTAATGGATTAATTTCAAGTTTCAAATTCTTTTAAGCCAGACTTTTATGAAATTTGACTCCTATCAAACTAAATTCTACACAGTTATTTAAAATAAATAAATAGCCACTTAAAAAGATGCATGCTTCTCTCTCTCCCATCATCTCACACTATAGCTGCTTTTCTTTAGTTGTTTTCCACATCTTGTAGATAGCCACTTGAAGGGGCTTTTTTTTTTTTAAGAAAAATATAATTAAGTTATGAAAGAAAAAGGACTATGGTGTGTAAAATGGTAGGAGAGCAAGAGGCATGTATACTTTTCAGGTTTTTTTTTTCTTTTAAATAACTCTATAGAACAAGTTCCATACAAGTGATAAAAAAATTTAAAATTTAAAATGTATGGAACTGAGTTATAATTTGTAATATCATGATAAATATTTTATAAAGTGTAGTATATGGTAAAAAAAAAATGTATAGCATGATAATCGATTCGACAACCATCGCCATCCCGGGAGACTCTGTTAATAAAGTTGGGATGAAGTGAAAACTCTCAAATGGTGCCCTACATATTTATCAAACATTAATAATACTATTTTATTGTTTTATCATCTCCATGGAGTGCCACATACCCATCCAAAAAAAATATATATATATTCCTTGTCGACCTTCCTGTTTATAAAGATTCCTCGCCGGAGAGCATTACTTGGATTCCTGACACATCCAGGGGCAGAACTACGTGTTCCGCTTACTTGAATTCCTGACACATCCAGGGACGGAACTACATGTGTGTTTGATTTTTTATTTATTAAAAATTTATTTAATAAAAATCAGTTATAATACGAAATTTATATTTAAATATATTTTTTAAAAAATTAGTTTAATATACTGAAAATTATTTAAATTAATGATGATTTAGGGCCTGTTTGAAAACCTATTTTAAAAATAATTTTTTATTCTTTAGAATAAAAAAATAAAAAAAATTTATTTAGTAACGTGTTTTAAAAAGTATTTTGGATAATAAAAAAAATAAAATATTATTTTGAAAAATAAAAAAATGAAAACAATTTTTAGGTGATCTATAATTATTGTTCTAGAAAATAAGGGAGAATAAGAAACATATCTATTTTTATTTTTTTTTATTCTCAAAACATATTTTACAAAACACCAGTTCTCAAAATAATAAAAAAAAATAATTTCAAACAGTTCCTTATGCTTTTAAAAGGAACTTTTGAATATATAATGACTAAAAATGACATTAATTTATAATTTTGTTACACAAATATAATATATTAAAAATGTTTAAAAACGCGAAAAAAGTTTAAAATAACATAAAATTTAATATGTTAAATAATAAGAATAAAAAATAAAAAGTTTAATCTTGAAAAAATTATATAATAAATAGTTTAACAGTAATTAATATTGAATGACATACCTTATAAATAGGATTAAAAACAATATTCTCTCTATTTTTTTTCATATACAAAAGGTTTAAAAAAATGCCTCCTCATATAATCTATTTAGCCTTACAGCTATTACACTAAATTCAAATTCTAATAAAACAGAGCACACGATAAGTAGTGCAAAGGAATAAAGGCAATATAGTGAATTTAAAAACTTAACACCAAAAAGTCAGTTTGAAAAGCTACACAAAATTAAGTTCTCGAATCCACTCTAATAGCTTTCTCAATATGCATCCAAAATGTCATTTTTCCCAATCATAAAATTTTCAAACATCCTACATCTCAAAAATGCAAAAGCACATCCCAAAAATCAAAAGTTATGTATCCAGATGAGCCCTACGTGTTTCGCTAGCCCACCTTCCCCTTTTTCTTTTTTCCCATGTGAGCAGTGAGGTAATTGCATGAGAGGGAAGGGGGCATAGACATAACACCATGCACAACCAAAATAATCTCCCATATTATACACACACATATACACTAATTATATATATATATATATATATATATTCTCTAGGCTATAATATATGACATTAACACTAGTATAGAAAGGCAGATATGATGATGTTATCTACATCAGTTATCTAACTAGTGTAATTATTAGACAATCTACACTAATTATAAACTTGGTGTAAATAACTTAAATTATGTATATTAATTTTTTTTTAAAAGCATGATATCTACACCGATTCTGGGATTAACCAGTGTAGATGTCATCTACACTAGTTATGGGAATAATTGATGTTGATGAGTTAGACATCTACATCAATTATTCCCATAACCAGTATAGATGATAGAATAACTACACCAATTCTAGGAATAACTAATGTAGATAGTTTACTTTTTTTTAAAAAAAAGTACTCTCATTTTTTTCATTTACCCTAGCCATTATAGGCTGCAATTCAAATCATGCATTAATCAAACATCCAACAACAAGTTAGACAATCATATATTATTCAAATCAAATGAATTTTAAATTATGTACAATTCTAAACACATAAAACATAAATTGTCAACTAAGTAATCCAATCTTGCCTTCACGTCATCCTTGGACTCTCCTAGTATGTCAAGAAGTGTTCCAACAATACTATCATGCACATTCTTCTCCACATACATGACATTAATATAATGTCTCACATTAAGATATCACCAATATGGAGGGTCAAAGAAAATATATCTCTTTTTTCATATATTTTTTACTAATCTTTATAGTTTTATCAAAATTAACATTCATGTCTTTCACCAATTTATAAACCTTCTCCCCTGTCAATGGCTTTGAGGCAATTCCATACTCTTGACCATCATAGAAAGCTTTCCTCATTCTACGATAATGGTGACCCTTCTCAAGAAATATCCTATGGCCAAAATAGACTATCTTCTTTCAATGATGATAGCACGTTCCTACTTCACGAATCGAACATGCTTTTTACCCCTTAACATTGTAGCCAAACAAGTTTTCATATGTAGAGAAGTCATTTATGGTGCAAAAGATTATCGCACATAGCTTGAATACCTCATTCTGATTCACATCGAACACATCCACACCTACTTCCCACAGCTTTTTCAAGTCTTCAATTAAAAATTTTAAATAAACATCAATGTCATTTCTCAGTTATTTCGATCCTGAAATGAACATAGACAATATGATATACTTGCGTTGCATGCACAATATGAGAGATAAGTTGTAAATCACCAATAAAACAGGCCATAAACTATGGATGCTATTAAGGTTATCGTAAGGATTCATATCATTTATACTAAGTCCAAGCTTGAGGTTCCTTGGATCACTGCCAAACTCAAGAAACAAAATGTTAGTTTTCTTCCATTGCTTTGAATCGGCTAGTTGTCAGAGCTTTCCATTTGAAATTCTCTAATCCGTATGTCATCTCAGATTCTTTGCATCTTTTTCATTAGAAAACAATCGTTTAAATCTTGATATAATTGGAAGATACCATAACACTTTTGTAAGAGCTTTATTTTCTTTATACCTTAGTGTCTCACATATCGAACACTTTTACTTCTCTTTATGCTCTTTCCTATATAGTATGCATTTATTTGGGCATGTGTGTATTTTTTTTTAACTCTATGCCCAGTGGGCATAGAATTTTCTTCGCCTCATAGTAACTAACCAGCAACACATTTTCATTCAAAAGAATTAATTTAAATCACTCAAACATTTCTGTGAAACTCTTGTCGCTCCACCCAGATCTAGCTTTCAAGTTCACCAATTCCAACTCTACTTTCAAGAGACTAAATTTCTCACATACCAAATACAAAGGTGTTTTTGCATCACTGCACATATTATTGTGCACTTGGGATTGCTCAAAATCCTTTTTATCCATATCACGGATCATGTCCTCCAATTGATCAACTATATCATTATCATCATCAACAACAATATTAACATCCCGTGACTAAGATGTACTTGGCATTGGCATGTTCAATCTTTCACTATGCTAAATCCATACTCTATAACTTTTGAGAAATTCCTCATAAATTAAGTGTTCGTATATTTTATCTACACTTAGCCGCCTCTCATTCAAATAGTCCCTACAAGGACAAAAAAAATCTCTTACTATCATTTTCAGCATTGTTCCGAGCAAATTCCAAAAACCCCTTTACCCCATTAGCATCCTCTAAGCTCGTTCGTTTGGCATCTATTCAACTATGATCCATGTGTAATTTGTCTTCCTAAAACATGATAGAGTTCATGGATTATTACTAAATCCATCAAGATAAGACCAAACAACGAGTTATATATTAAAAAAATTAGAAATAAACATGCTAACATAATAATTTTTATTTTTTTTAGAATCTTTGTTAGAGCTAGCTTCCCTCCTATCTAATAAGTAGGATATATTTTTTGGCCCTTTTCATATAAAGGAAAGGACAAAACAATAAGTTTTTAAAAAAATTTTGATAAAATTTCCCCTAAAAATTGGATTTTCAATAAATTTACAATCGAAAATATAAAAAAATAATTTTTTTTAAAAAAATAAAGTCGCATGCAATGTCTAATGGCCTCAAATCTCTACCAGTACTCCACTAGCATACAAAAAATAAATTAGTAATACAATCACAATAATTTAATTTACAAGAAATAATAGCATACAAAAATAGTATACACAAACTCATAGTAAAGTGACATAATTAAATGGAAAACTACTCTGTAGTGCATATACAGCTCCTCTGTATGTTAAAAACTTCATCACCACAAAAATTGAAAAAATGTAAAAGCAAAAAGGAAAGAAGCTATAAAATGAACAACCAGATTATTAACATAAAATGACTTTGTTTAGATAAAATTGATGATTTGTACATGCTTAGACGAGTTTAATACAATTAGATTTAGTTCTCAACTCATGATTTCTTTGAGCTATTAACAATTAGTTACTCAGCATGGAAAATGAATATTTATTATAACTAGGGAAATGAAAAGCTAATATGATTTGTTGTGCTTTATACCAAATGTGTTGCCAAAGTCCGTCCATATTTCAGCATTAATAAATTGGTTTCTCTCTGCAATGCCAATGATTTCAATATAATTCATCACACTACAATTCAGACCTTCACATAGGTAGGAATTTAATTAAACTAAAAACAAGGGTGAACGTAAACCATAAAAGACTAACAGTTTGTTCTAACATTTTTATTGTTTGGGATAATCCAAACAACATTCATACTTAACAATTTTCAAATTAATAGAAACTAAATAAAAAATAGTTACAAGGAATACAACAGAACCCTTAAAGAAAACACAACGAATTAGAAAAATATACTAAGAATTAAGGGAATAAAATGGAAACTACCTTTATGCAGTCTAGTAGATTTAGAGGCGAGCTTCCAATGAGCTGAAGGAAGAAGACCTGAGGGAGAAAAGCGAGCGGGGAGGTAATGGCAACATAGGGAGAAATGTGACCCATGACTCAGGTGAACAAGGGAGAAATTGAGCACTGAACAGGGCAAAGAAGCCTAAGGGACAAGGTTATAGACTCTCAGCCAGCCTATGCGAGTGTGAGAAGGCGAGTCTGAAATCAAGGAACCAAAGAGAGTAGTGCAAGTGTGAGAGATGGCAAGGACGGATCGGAGAAGAAGAAAGACTGATAGTAGAGGCAGCATGAGGAATGGAAAGTTTAAATGAAATATCTACGCCTGTTATTAAGAATACTCGTTGTAGATATCTAAAAATTAAAAATTTAAAAAACATAATAATTCATATCTACATCAGTTATAATGTATACTGGTGTAGATATGTTAAAATAAAAAATTATAAAATATATCTACACCAGTTATTAGGAATATTTGATATAGATATCTAAACATTAAAAATTAAAAAAAAAAGAATACATATCAACAATGGTTATAATGAATAATCGATGTAGATATGTTAAAATATATTTTTTAAAAAAATTAAAAATATATCTACACCATTTACTTTAATAGCCAGTGTAGATATTAATGCAACACAATTTTTTTTACGAAAATGTCACCGCTTCCTATTTCTATAACATATGCATAAAAACTAATATAGATATAGGGTTTAATTTTACTATTTTGTACTAGTGTAATAATACCACAATTCTTCAAAAAGAAAATAGGTAAATCTTAATCTCTTAAAAAATTGTACATCTTTTCAGTTATACACTCATTTTAATAATAATAATTAAAATTTCAATACATAATTTTTTAAAAAATAAAAAATAAATAAAATAAGAGTGTGGTTGAAAAAACAATTATAAAAACTATTAAATATCAAGTGCTTTAGATTAAGTAGGGCTTTTAGAAAATATATCATACTATGGTTCGAAGGGAGTTCACTCCCTTCACCCCTTTATATACACTTCTCAACATTTTTTCATATAGATTAAAAAAAATTATTTTAATATTTTACTAATACCTTTATTAATTAAAGAGAACGTCATCATGCCTTGTTCAAGTTATAAAAAATCATTAAAATTATAGGAAGTAAAAATAGAATATCATTTAATGTCTTAATAGGGAATCTTATAATTTAGACTAACTTTTATTTTTAAAAAGTACCTTATAATATATAGGATGAGAGAGAACATAAGCATATTATATGATTTTATTTTTGAACGTTTTTAAAATTTTATAAAAAGTATATATAATTGTACATAAGTTGGCATCTAATATTTTTAAATTATAAAATTAATTTTTTTAATTTTCTAAAAGTTGGCCCCCCTAATTATTAAAGCTCATTCTGCCTCGGGACACATCCATAAACATCTATAGACATTGTAGTGTTTAACCATGTTGGGAGGAATTTGTGTGTAATTAACTTTTTTTGTCATATTAATAAGTTATTAAATTCTTATCAAAAAAATTTTCTTTTATTTTCTTCAAATATTGATAAATAAATATATTACTAAAGCGTGTATAGTAAATATGAATTAAGTTATAAAGTTACTTTTTCCTCTCCAAAATGAAAGCCATACTTACAACTAATATTTTTTATGCATATATTTTAGTATTTGTAAAAAAAATTCCATTTTTCTTACTGTATTTATTTATTTCTCACGTTTTCCTTTCCTATCATCATTTTTAGGCCTGTTCATTAGAAATGAACTTGAAAAAAAGAAAAAGGAAAATGAAAAAGAATCAGTAAATTCCTTTGAAATTTGACGCTTGGGAATTGAAATTCAAGAAAAAGGGTGAAAATTGGTCCCCATCTCAAGCCCATGGAAAATCATATTTTCTTGAGAAATTAATTTTGCTGATCAAAATACCCTCTTTAATTTTCAAAATTCTAGGTCCGCCCTCAAGCTTCTTCAATCTTTCTTCGCCACTGTACATGCAATTCACCGTTTACTTGCTTCACCTTCACCTTTTGCTCCGCCATCGACCTTCGCAAATCTTCACCGTCCATCCTTGCCGTCGATGTTGCGACTTTTTAGCTTCTTCCTCAATTTTTGAAACTTCTTTGCTTTCTATATAAATCTATCTGGGACTTGTGGTTTGTAAATGAAGCATTCTGATATTGCAGATTTGAGTCCTCTGCCTCTATTGAGCATTTGAAGGTTCATTGTCTATAGCTAAACTTTCAATTGTTCAGAGCCCTATTACTGCCCTTTTTTTTTTTTTCCTGTTCTTGGCCTCATTATCATTCTCCCTTTTATTTGTTTCACTTGTTCTTTTAAGTACATTATATATTTGTTTCTAATTAGTATTTTTTTTTTAACCAAATACATGAGTTAGACTTTGGTAGCATAAAGTACCTTTTTTTTTTGAAGCAACAACATAAAGTACCTTTTAGATTGGAAAATTTGCATTCCTATTTCCAGTTCTTCTTTTTTTTTTTTTTTTACCCAACCAGAAAAGGGGATGCATTCCAAAACATCACAAAGTCAAACACAGTGCAAAACAACAAAATGAACAAGTCATAAGCCAACACGGCAGAGACATGAAAGAGCAGAAAATTGAAGACAATTAGCCAATGCCTTCTCTATCTTAAGATATCACTGGTTGCAGAGGGACACAATCAGTACCACTGGATTTCCGGTTCAATTCAATGAAAAAGAAAAGGATTCATTGAATGTATATATTAGTAACAGTAATTAATGCTTTGATCTTTCAGTTTGGTAGGTTAATTAGATTTTGACGGGCAAATTGGTAACAGTAAAACGTGTTCTTATGTGGATATGATCATATGAATACTTTTCCTAGTCTTATTTACGGGACAAAATGAGAAGATTAATTTCAATTCCATTTATAGGATACTTTATTATTTTTTATATTCATCTTTATCTTTTTACTCTTATTTAATGCTATGAAGAGTTATTGAAAATAATTTTTTGTATCTTTATTCGAGTTAAAGGTGAAAACTTAATAAATTTAAAATAAAATTAGTAAAATTTAAAATTTTCATTGATTTTGATAAAAAATATTAAGAGCGACTTATGAATAGGATAAAAGAGAATATCTATGTTAGATATTTTGTCATTATTTTATATTTAAGAAAAATAAATAATAGAATCTTCTTGTCAATAACGATTTGTATCATTCAAATTTATACCTTATCAACATTGGGCGATTCAGAATAACTCCACAGATTGGATAAACACAGTTTGGGTGACGCATCATTCAAATAACAATTTGTAAATATATTTTAACAACATCTAATTACTTTGCTTATTTAAAAAAAAAGTAAATCAATTATTCTTTACGTTCAAAATTAGAAGGAATTTTTTAAAAATTATATGTAAAAGTATACGGCATTTTGGTATTTTTCAACAGTAATTAATGAATTTTTTTAAAAAAAGTACTCTTAAATTTTTAATAAATATTTAAAATTAATGAAATTTTTATATTTCTTTATAATTAATTTACCTTATTAATAATATTAGCCATGAAAAGAACAGGTAATTGTCAATAATATTAACTGTTTTTTTTTATAAAAAGACATGGAGGAATTATCAATAGCTGTGTCATGGTGTGGTCGCCAACACTCCTCAAGTACAATCAAACAACATCAAGTGGCATTCGGAGATAGCTACGTATTGTTCCTATTAACGCAGTGCGTTAATATAAGTTTTATAAGTTACTTTTACTAATTTCATCGTCATTAAAAAAAACTTCAAAGTTTGCTAACTTTAACTAAAAACTTAACAATTTTTAATTTTATCTTATAAACACACATATTTTAAAAATAAATATTCTAATATTTATTTAGAATTTTGTAGATATAGTTTATATTACAAGATCAAACCAAGCTGTAGCTTAACATTTATTATATTTATATTATGATTAATTTATTATATTATTAATGATATATCATTGTATATCAATAATAAATATTTTATAAATTTTAAATTTTTATTGATATATCACTTAAATATCAATGTGAATTGGTTATATTCCTAAATTTTTAAGAATTTTAGCTCCATATTTTTTGGTATAAATTTTTTTTTTACCCCCAGGCTAATTATCCATATTAATTAACTTTTCTAGCAACAAATATTCTTTCTTTAACATAAAAATAGGATTAGAGAAGAAACTCCTACTCTTACGGCAACACATTACAGAGGCATATATTTGCACAAAAATTATTATTTTTTGAGAAAATTTTTAATGTAAATTAGAATTTTTAATTGCAATAATTTTAATTTATTCAGTCTAGACTAATTAATTTATTGATTAACATATTGTGCGTTCCAAGTTATCATTTTCCTTTTCTCAATAATAACATTAAATTAATGTATTCAATTTAAGTCAACTACGAACGATAACTATAAAGTCGTTGTGTTAGGTTTTCAACACTTTCAGGTGTCCTCATCAATCAAGATCATGTATCCATCCGTCGGTTGTTGGATGCTTTGTACTCTCCCAAAATTTGTTTTGTTACGAACTTATTTGTGTCGTGCGTTAACGCTTTTGCACGCACGCACACCAACCTTTCAAATTTTCAGATCAAAATGATTTCACCCATCTCCAGATTTTTTTTTTTGTACTATATATTTTGATAAACAATCACCGCAAAAACAGTTTTTTTTTTTTTGGTATTTGGTATTTGAAGGAAGTAGTAGAACTGGATCTCAAGCGTCGTTAAAATCAGGAGTAGAGCTTTACAACTAAAACAATGTCTAGTCCATACAGAACTGTTTGGCGTGAGGTTCTAAGCTTACTATATAATAAAGTCGGGAGTACAGGGCGAGTTTGACGAGTCATAGTGAATAAATTTGAAGACATTTGAGATCAAGGAGTAAGTAAAATATTAATTTTTTTTTAAGTGCGAAACGATCTAAAAATATTCAGACAAAGCATGATCAGGTGACGCAAATACATGAAAAAAACTTTTTTAAAAAAATTATATAATATTAATAATTAATTAATTTTTTTATTTTTATTTATTTTAAATTGAAAAACCATAATATATATATTTTTATATATTTATATTCTTAAAAAATTAAATATATTCATATTATTATATTTTTAATGAATAAAATGCCTCAAAATAATATTCAAAATATTTTAATATTGATTTTTGAACTTTAAGAGCCATGATTTTTTATAAAAATTTTTTGAGTTTTCTACATTTTTAAGTATCCTAAAAAGTATATTTAAGAAAATTATATTTTTTAAATATAAAAAATAATATTTGTTTGACAATTCAAATATTTGAACTAAGTTAAATAGGCTTATAATTTAAAGAGATTGGGACAGAGTTTGTTTATATGAATTTTTTTTATATATTCAAGTATTTTAAATTTAATTTAAATGAGCTTAATTTGAATTGAACCTGGCTTATCCAAATTACATACGCTAGGCGTCACATATGTGGGTTAACCTCGATTCATATGATGCGAGTCCCGAGATCTTTTACTCCAATTTACTTGAACTAACGAATGACAAATAAAATGAAAATACTGAGAAAATTCGAGTATTAAAGGAAATATAATAATTTAAGTAGCAAACTCTCAATCGAACACCTTTGTAAGAAATGAATTGCATCATCATCAACAACAATCGTGAGTGAGCCTTTATAGGCAAATGAGGCACTTGCCTACGACCCCAAATACATGAGGCCTCA
>NW_026557299.1:0-25207 GCF_029017545.1 Prosopis cineraria | reverse complement strand
GACTAAGACACCCATGTCTTATGTCTCATCTCAAAAAATTATTAGAACTAAGTTTTTATCTCGTGTCTCATCTCAAAAAGTCATCTCATTAGGAATTGGGATGGGATTGAGATGAGATCAAGATGTCTCACTATTCTAATAAAGTGGACAATTTAGGAAAAGACTTGAATAATAACATTCATTAATTAAAATTTTAAATCACTTAATTTATTAAGTTTAAAATTAAAACAACACGAGTATATAAATCATAACAATTATTAAATTACATCAATCACAACTACAAGTGTACAACTTAAAGTTAAGTATATGAGACCTAACATATATGATAGCCATTACAAATGATCTTTAGGCTATAAGAGAAACAACAAAATGAGCCCAGCACAACATCAAGTCATCATTTTTTTCTTTAATTGAAATATGTTAAGCTCGCGACTCTTCCCAAAATAAAAAGTAAGAAATACATGTTAAACAAAAAGTTATTGATAAGTAGATACAGAATAAATTACATTAATATAATTAATATATTGTAAAGAAAGATATTATCTTGCTTACTCTATATCATTAAAATTATTAATATAAAAATTTTAGTTTTAACAAAGAATAGCACGTATTGAAATTATAAGTAATATAAGTATAAATTATTTTAGTATAATTAATATATTTAACATATATTTTAAATAGAAAATAATATATATATACACTATTCAAGACGGAACGAGACAAGACCTATCTTAATATAATTAGAATGAAACCAGGCCAATCGGGACTAGCACAAATTGAACACCCCTACACACAGTATGTGTGTGTGTGTGGGCTAAAGTACAAATCTACCTTGAATATTTTCAAGGAGGCATAGTTAGTATCTTATGTTTTAAAGACACAATGTCATCTTGACGTTTTTTTAAAATCACACATCTTGCCCTACCGTTGTAACATCCTAGAAAATTAATCAGGATTTAGTTAAGTAAATGAGAGTAAATAAGTGAATTAATGTAGTGTGTGGCCAGAGAAGTCTAAGAAGTTTGTTTAATTATAATTTCAGCCCTAAATACAAGTTTCAAGTAGGGCTGCGCAACAAGCCTGAAAGCTCGACATGCCCGGTCCAGCCCGATGATTTTTTGCCCAACCTGTGCCCAAAAAAAACTACCCGAAAGCAAACAGGCATGGTCGGGCTATGCCCAAATCTCAGGCTGGGCAGGGTTTAAGGCTAAGTTATCCAACCAATCAACTCTGCCTAACTCGAGGGAATATATATATATATATATATTATTTTTTAAATTAAAATGATGTAATTTTGAGGAAGCATGGGGTCATAATGGTAATTTTATCTTATTGGTTGGCAATAAAACGCTACGCATCCTTCCCCAGTCCTCACATTCACAATTGATAGCTTGTCTCCTTTCCTTTCCTTAATTGCCATCTCATTTCCTCCATAGCGCTACCCCTCGTCTTACTTTATTGGTCGTCGGCACTTGGTAGCGTTGCTTCTCCCTCCTTCAATTTTGTTCGCCATTCTTCCCTCTGTCGATTTCATTTGCCGTTCCTCCCTCCATTGCCTTTATCCACTGTGAGTAAGATTATGAGAACTTCACTTATTTAAAGAGCTTTATTATCATCTATCTCATGGTCTCAATGAGCTTCACCTATGAAATGTGAAGATGCAAATCCAAGCCATAGCTTCTACTTCTGAGGCTCTAGATCTCTTTAATGTTATTGATAATTGCTACTCATATAAAAAAGGTATTAACTTAACTTTCTCTCTGTCTCTTTGTTTTTCTGTCTTTCTCTAAAACTTGAAGAAGAAGAAGATGGTGATGATAAAAGTAGTATGGGTTATGACTTGTGGGTTGCTAGAATTTAATATCAAATTTGGGTGAGGATGTAGTATTGCAGTGCATGGGGGTTCAATTTTTGGGTGTTTCTTCACTCATTCTCAAAGAAATTTCATTAAATAAAAGCATAAAAATCAAACCTTCATTTTGGATAATGGCTAATGGCTAATAGAGCTATATGTTCATCTCGTTATGCGTTATGGATGATGGATATAAAGTTTGCTTTTGATTCCATATTAAATTGCGTTTGTTTAGATTTATTTTCAAGTTTTTGAATCTAAAATTGCTGTTTGATAATGTTTTTTTTTTGGGTCTAATTTGAGCCCAAAATGTTTAGATTAGCTATATTGTTGTTGGAGGCCCAAATTATATTCAAGTTCAATAAACAAGTTTTTACTTGTCCCAAAAAAATAAAGAGGATTAGACATTCAGCCCAATTTGCTTGATCTTTGCCCGACCCTGCCTACCCTATCCTAACATTAATGGGCATCTTTCGGGTAGGCCGAGCTTTGGGTAAGGTTTTTTTGCCCGAAGAGAATTAGAGTAAAGCAACGGGCTAAAGGTCAGCCCTACCCGACCCTGCCCATGCATAGGCCTAGTCTGAAGTAAAGTCAAGCCATTCAGGTATTAAAAGGTAAGAAAGAATTAAAGAAGGGACCTTTGTGTCACATACCGCAACATGAAGGACACCCCTTGCGATGCACATAGGAAATCAACTTGAACTAGGCCTATCTATGCCATATGTCGTGTCATGGGCTATAGGCACCGTGGCACATGGCCAATTTTTTTGATATAGTAGTTGTGAGATAGACTAAAACCAAAGGAGAGAAAGAGGAGAAAATGAAAGGCACGAGGTTTTCTCTATTAGGGCATGGATTTGAGAATCATTAAAGATATTTTGAAGCTTCCTAACATCTAAAGTAAGTGTATTATGCTTTCTTCTCCCCTTTTCTTCCACTTTCATAAAGATTAAAGTTAGGGTTTGAGTTAGGAGAGTGATTTTGGTCCATATGACCTATGAGTTTGAATCTAATGGCTATAACATGAATAATGGAAATGAGTGAGAGTATTAAAATCTTAGATTTATAGTTTTATGAGTTGTTAGCTGTTAAAGGCCATTAATAATAAAAAATTTATATTTATGAAGATTGTTGGGAGTGTTTAATGGCTATTAATGGTGTTTTAGTGGTTCACTAGTGACAATGTGAGTTATTGAAACCTAGTAAACCTATTCGGTATGATTGAAAATAAGTTTATGATTGTAATGAAACGAAGAATGTGGAGTTGAATGTTAGAAAATTCTCAAGAGAGAATTCAATAAGTGCCCTTGTATTTTGTTGTAGATTACCTAATTTTTAACACCATTCAAGTTTGAGAAGAAGCTTTAGAAATTGGTATTTTGAAGGATAAACCTTTAACCTCTTAAAAGTTTAAGGTACCGGGAAAAATTTAGTTTGTATAGTTATTTATTAATTAGTTATTTGTTGAATTTAATGATCTGAAACTTATTTAGTATTTGAAAACTATTAATGCAAATTTTGGCAAAGTAATGAATTACATGTGTGGTATTGTCTTGAATTTTAGAGAGTAATATGCATGTTTATATATATGTGACTAGGGATAATGATTGAGAGTGTGCTAGTATGTGATATTGGCATATGGAATATCGTAGAGAAAGAGAATTTTAGGAACATGTTATGATGTGGTTAATATGTGTTGCATGGATATAGCTTGTTATTTTTGCATAGCGTGATCATTGGCGGGAGTTTCATCTAAGAAGAGGAGTATATTGATAAATTCACACAGTAATCGTAGCTTGTCATTGGAATCAGAAGCACTGGCTTAATACCGATTATTGGAATTAGGAGGTAGCTATTATCCCATGAATTGATTTAGGGCTATCTCACTTGTTTTTTGAGGAACTGGAACCTAATTAATCTCCACCAGTTTATGAGGAGACTAGATTAGGAGTACAATACCCTATGGTTGTTGGTATTGTGGGAAACCACGGTATACAAGTGAGTGAGTTAACCCTGACTCAATAGTTTCTCACAAGTAAAAGACCAGGTTGGTTCGAGTTATAAACATAGCCACCAATTTCACATTGAAGGTGACAAGAGAGTATAAAGTTAGCATTAATCATGCATTTAATTTTGATCACATGATTGCTATTATTGTGGTCTAGCATTTTAAGGGAGTATAGTTGTTATTTTTGTGATCCTAAAATGTACATAATTGTAATTTTTGATGATATCAGTTGCATGCTTGATCATATGGTTATTATTTTTATGAACAAGGCTATATGTGATTTTGTGTAAAATGAGATTGAATTTTATTGCCATTTGCATCCATAGTTAATTAATATATAACTATATAGGCTATGATGACTTTAGTTACTGAGTGATTGTACTTACCCTGTAAAAGGCGTCCTCAATTAGGACTTAATCATCATACTAACCATGGTTAATTAAGGACTAACCCAAATGGATTATCCAATATGAGATTAACCCAAATGAATTCTTAATATTTATTTATTTTTTTTAAACTATTTAATATAAAGGGATCCCAAGTCTTTAAAATATTTTAAGAACTCATATCATTCAATTAAACCTATACGGAAGCATGATAATAACTATTTTTACTTGCACAAATATTTTGGCCAGTAATATAGCACAAGCATCAAACCACGTTCCCTAGGGCCCAAAATACATTTCCCCCAACACAAAGCCCATAATGCAAGTGGATCAAAAATATATTATCCTAGTTAGTAATATCATAAACTAAATACACATATCAAATAAAAGGAGAGAGGCCTATAGAAGTGATTATTATCACTTGGCCTAATGCTCCTTTCCTCTGTTCTTCTCAGATGAGCCAGCCCCTATAATATGTTAAAAGAGAGGGGTGAGTACAACCACTCAGTAACCAATATATATCTAAGTTATACAAATGCATGATAATTAATCATGAATATAAGTGGCTAATAAATTTATCAAGGTGACCATTCAAACAATCACATTAATAACATGTTAATCACATTAACATTTAACTCATGTGAATAATTTCAAGAATAAAGTCGAGTATAAAATTTGCACAAATAGCCACATATACATTATTCGCATAATTACTACATGTTCTCATTTCTACAATTATAATTATATTCTCAACATAGCCATCAATCACTCAAATGGCATGATAGTAATAATATGCATGATCAATTTCTTACTTATATCCTCCCTTATTTCCTCTGACATGAAATCCGTGGCCAACAACCGAAAGGGATCGTCCATGTGGTGAGACTACCTAAAGTTTTAATCATATCATGAGGGGCTACCGAGCCAGGGTTACCTTACTCACTTATGAACACGGTTTCCCCCAAATCACACATTATGGGGTGCCATACCCAAAACTTCAGATAGGCCAGTAGGGTCAAATCCCTTAATAGGAACAATGCTACAGTACCTTACAAGGTAAGTAGCGATTATAACCCCTAGGATTATTGGTTAATAGCCAAGTACCATATGGATTTTGCATAACCGCTAACTCCTTCACTAAGGCGAACTCCCGCCATATGATCATGCTCATGAGAAAGTGCATTTCAAAAACTCATATATATATATTTCAAAATTATCCCACATACTCATCAACTTTCATCACTGTGCATGATCCACAACTTATAACCAAAAGTGTACACATAATCATCAACCATCAATCTCATTGCTCACAAGTCATAGAGTTTCAGCAAAGTTACATGCATTACAAACAACTATTTCAAATTTAAATATATATATATATATATATTCTTTTGTTTCACTAACATAATTAATTAATTAACCTATAAATGCATAAAATAGATTTTTTCCCGGTTATCTCAACCTTTGAGAGGTCAAAGGTTACCCCTCAAGTTACAACACTTTCAAAGCTTTTCAAAGCTTAAATGGTGTCAAAAGAAAATTAATATACAATTGATCATATCCCAATGTATTAATAATATTATTAACACAATTTTCACTCATACTCTAACACCTAAGTATGTATTTTATTTTATTTTATATTTATTTTATTTATATATATATTTTTTAAGAATTTAGTCTTAGTCTCTTGAATTCTAAAATTTAATTTTATGTATTTGAACCTATCTACTTAGTTCAATAGTCTCCTTCACAATAATTTCATTCAAATAATTTTCTAATATCAAAATTTCTTTTTTTATTTCAAAAATTCGCACATAAAAATACCCAAAAATTACAAACTTGATTTCAAGCCTAGAATCATTATTCTATAGCCATAATAATTTATTTCTCATCTCAAATAATCATCTAAATATTAACAAATCAATTTATATTTTTAGATTTAACCAAAAATCTACCTATAGGAATCTAGGGATAAACTCAAATGCCTCAAATTCTAATTCTATCAATCAAATAATACTTTAGAATATTTATTACACTACTAACAACCTCAAAACCATATTTATTCAACATAAATTCATCCCTCTTCCAAATCCTAAATTTTCTACCACCACAAAATCAGAAACCAAAGAGAAAAGATGACTAAAAAAAATGTTTAGAACACTTATCTAGTCTTAGAATACTTAAAATTTCATATGAAGTATCCTATTATGGAGCTTCACCTTATAAATCAGTCCACCTCTCCGTCAGCTTCGCTCGCTCTCTCGCTCACTCTCTGCCTCAGCTCGCATACAGGGAAGAAAGAAATGAAGAAATGAAGGAAAGAGGGTGGTTTTATAAAAAAAATACTACGGGTCCTACATGTTTTTTTTATTGTTTCCTCTTTCCTCTCTCTTCTTTTTTTTATTATATATGTACACACATTACACCGAAAGCGTCCTTCCTCCCTATTTTTTTTTATTTTTTTATATATATGTAATCATGGCAGCCGAAAGCATCTCTTCTTCTTCTTTCTTTTTTTCATACCTTTTATTTTTTATTAATAATAATAATAATAATAATAAATAGTAATAATTTAATATTTTTTAATTAATTAATTAATTTTTTTAATTTTAATTTAGAATTATATTTAGATTTAATAATCATCTCCTACTAATTTACTCACCTCTAAATATTTTTCAAAATTTCTATTAATCCAAATTAACTATTAAAATTTAAATTTGGATGTTACATACCCCTCATTCTTAAATATTTTAAGGCCTAGCTCATATGATCAGGATCAGGGAAAACAACCAGAGGCATAAGGTTTTGAATAAATCCTACTTATAGGCCTTTTATTTTTAAATTATGTATATTAAATATTGTTAATTCGCTAATTAAGATTTTATTTCATGGTTTTGTCTACTTGAATTCCAGTTGAGAAAATCTTATGTATTTTATGCCCTAAGCTAGTGAAGTGTGGTTGTAAAGTTAGGGCTAAAATACTAATGCAAGTAAGAAAAAATGTATTTTGGTTGTCAATGGTTAATTATTAAAGAATTTGTACAAGTTACCTCTCGCTTGTATTTTTGAGAATTGAGAGGTTGGGAGTTGAATTCATGTATATATGTATTAGAATAGATGTGGTGTGTTGCATAAGTCTAAATGGTCTATTGAGTATTGTCTAAAAGTTGATGTAGGCTTTTGACACATGTGTTAAAGTTTGGGTACTCTAGTTGTGAGTTTTTATTAAAAAAAGGAGTGAATATGATTTGAGTGTCCAAATTTTAATAGCAAAATAAATTGATTGTGAAACTTATGCCCTTAATTAAAGCTGAGAGAAAGCTCTCTGTAAACACTTAAATCACTTTAATTAAATATCAGATAGAAAAATAAGATGCGTTGGAAGTTCATCTTAAGTGCTATCATATGATAGCAAAATTTGCTATCAAATTCGTGCAATACACCGCGACCTATGGCATAAAGTCATGATGGCGCATGTGTTGCTTTTTCCATAGTTTACTGTTTTGGAGTTTCTTTGAAAACGTTTGAATTTTTTCTTTAATTTTCATGCTTCCACATATGTTTTAAACTTTAATTTGGGAGTATTGAATGTGTATAGGAGTATTTTAAATTGTGAAAATTTGGGATCCCTCTTTTAAATTTTGCAAGTATGGTAATTACTGTGGATTAAGGGTGATTAGGGTGAATTAGTAAGGATAACTTTACTTGTTTATTCCAAAATTTACAACCATGACAAAAGGTCCACGTTAACCATTAACTCTTATTATTTAACCAATATACTTTGCCATATTTAATGTGGCTATTATAAAAATTTAAAATAAAATTAAAAGCAAATTGAAATGACAAGGAGGATGAAGAGGCTTCTGGGTTTGTGAGATAGGTAAAGAGTATAATCTATGTCTTACGGAAAGAGTTTGACACACATTTAAGATCCCTTAACCAATAATGATTGACCATACGATATCTTCATCAGGATTCACAATCGACCCCTTTTCCATTTCCTCTATTGCTCGTAACGCCTCTCGAAAACAGGGCTCCATCTACTTTACAAACTCATTGGTGAACCCAACTAGACTTACATCGAGGTAAAGTTGAGGAGAATGAAGAGGATTCGAGGTTTGTGTGATTGATAAAGTGGGTGAAAGGGACATGAGATGAAAAGGGAGCTTATCATTAGACAAGAGTTGGTCAGTGGGTTACAACTTGATCTGAACTCAAAATCGATAGAATCAATATGGTGTTTTTTTATCAACCTAATTTGAACAAAAAATTGCATCTCTCTTAGTTTTTGGGTTTGATGTCAAACAACTTCATGAGGACAACGATAATGCTAAGACAGTGACTGAAGCTCATGTGTGTTTTGGAACCTTCGGTTCTAGGTTTTTTGGGTTCGATCTCAAGCAACATTAAGTAGTGATATTATGGGTTTTTGGGTTTTGAGTATGGATTTATTGATTTTATTGTTTGATTTAATGATTTTGATTGAAATATGAAAGGGCAAGAGAATCACTTGTTGAAATTTGTCATCGAAAATGTGGGAATGCTTGTTGAAATTTGTCCTTGATTTGCTGGATGTTATTGTATCCGTTATGTGCTGGGTGTTCTTTCTATATTTTATGTTTTTTATTCAGTTTATTCTTCAACAAAAGTTGCTTGTGAATCAAAGAAGAAGTTTTATTTATGTTTCATGGCTGATTTATTGCTAGTTATTATTACGTTTTAATGGCTGTTTATGCATTCTCTAGACAATTTGTTCCTTCTTCAATATTTTCTTCCTTTATTGAACCATTGAAAATAAGCATCTCACAATCAAAGAGGGTTAAAAATGGCTACCATAATCAAAGAAGGAAGGAAGTAGGGGATAAAAAGAATTGAATAAAAAATATTAAAAATGGGTTCCACTGTAAAACATGAATCTCTACTTAATTTGTTAATCAGGCATTCAACTATTAAAATTAAGAGTTAACTATCAATTCAATCAAATCATTAGGTCAAGGTACAAGTGTATGATTTTTAAAAATGTCGGGACAACATTGCTCATTTAAAAATGTAAAGATACTAATTGTACCTCCTTAAAAATATTCAGAGTAGATTTGTACTTTAGTCAAGATATATATAATATACATGTTGTAACTTTATGTTAAGTGTTTTTAAGAAAAAAATGAAAAATTTTATACTTTATAAAAAATATTAAAAAAACTTTAAAAAAATTTACAAATCATAATTTTATAGGATTTAAATCATTATCAGGGTCGGGGATTCATTTTCCCCAAAAGAAAAGTTGAACTTCAAAGTTCAAACATTGACCGATTCCACAAAGGAAGCGAAGGACGTTGCTACGAAAGACTTGGGCGACTCACACATGCCTCTATATATGATGATACTGAGTCAAGCTTGTACAAAGCAAGCTCAGACTTGGAGCTCTTGGCTTTGACTAAGTCACGGAATGAAGTAACCATGACTCTATCAGATTGGATACAGATGAAGTTGTTGTAGGAATGGTTTAGGCACGTGCAGAGGAGTTTCAGGGGAATTAAATTGTAACGGGTTTTATGGTTTTCTGTTGTTAAATTGGCAGAGTTTCCTCCTGTCATACCACAGATTTATGGCATCTGTACTGGCCTCCAATTCTGGTATTGATTTTCTATGAATAAGGCGTACAATTTGCAAAAATTTAAACAATAATTAATTAATAGTACATTTCTTCAAAAATGACCCTGAAAGAGAATGCTTTTAATTAATTAAGATTTAAGAGAGTGGCTGTTAAAGAGAATAGAGTATTTAATGAAACGGGTAGTTTTTAACAAGTTTTTTTAATATTTCTCTCATCAATATTAAATGAGAATAAAATTGAGAAACTAATGATAAAAATTTAATAATATGATCTATAAAATAGAATTAAATATCATTCTCTTTATACTCCCCTCCTTTCAAATTATAAAATATTTTTAAACAAAATATAACATATCAATGAATTTTATTAAATACATTTAACAATTTTATTTTTTAAATAAAAATATAAATTTTTAAAAATATCTTTTATTTACGAGACAAAAATTAAATAGAAAAAAAGGTAATACTATTAGAATAAGCACATTTGATAAAATTTTAATTTTTTTAAAGTATTTTATATTTTAAAATACTGAATCTCATTTAAAAATATTTTATAATTTAAAATAAAAGTAGTGTTTATAAAT
The DNA here is from genome assembly GCF_029017545.1 of Prosopis cineraria. Classification (NCBI taxonomy): domain Eukaryota; kingdom Viridiplantae; phylum Streptophyta; class Magnoliopsida; order Fabales; family Fabaceae; genus Prosopis; species Prosopis cineraria. The sequence continues at coordinate 14,764 of NW_026557299.1, read as the reverse complement.
AGTAGTACTTTTCTAAGGTTATGAAAGGTAATTTTATTTTGCAATAAGTAACAAAGTACTTTAGAGAGGTTTTCCTTTAAAAATACTGAAATCTTTAGGATTCACGGCTTTCTATTTTTTTAAAAAAAAAAATTAGCTGTGGCTTATTTTTGGAAGGTTCATAACCTTGCACAAAAAAAAAATTAGGAAAATTCTTACACGAACTAGAAATACCACCTCATCCATTTTTTATGCAAAAAATTATAACATTTCAATCAATAAAATTTTATGTGTTATTATTTCTAATAATCTTTTAATTGATTGCTTTTTTAATGTCTTTTCTTATATTTTATTATTATCATGACATAATCAATTTATATTTACAACTAACATCTGTCATGAAATATTTTTATTTGATAATAAATGATGTGATGCACTTCATCCACACAATAATTTCTCAAAATGATGGATTAATGTTAGTTTTGACCAAGTCATGTATATATCTGCCTCTAATTGCCTGAATTGACCTTCAATGTACAAGAGGTTTATACTTGCTCGCCCGATTTGTTTGCCAAACCTAAGAACATCGAAGCTATGGCAGGTCGTCTTCTCCAATGATCATTAATCTATTTTGTCGGCGTCCTGTGTTCGAGCATTTACGTCCATGATATTGTTAATTTTCGGTTTATTACTTGCCAAAGCTTTAACAGCTAACCATAAATGAAGCTATTTATTGACTTTCAAATAGTCCAAATGGGTCGGATCAGTTTTGTGATTCATTAATTGAAAAAGTCTCAGCTTTCGATTTGTTTAGTGTAGCGTGGATCTCGAAAATCTCTCTCTCTCTCACACCCACCCAAGGTACGTGAAATCGGATCGATCATTGAATCGATCATGACACTAAATTATGGATTAATGGTTCAATCAGGAGTTGAATAGATGACAAATCGATCATAATTAAAATAATACAATTTAAATAAAAAGATATTAATTATAAAAAGTCAATCAAATCCAACCATTCAAAATTCCAACAATAATAAAATACAACACTTCAAATATCAATTCTTAATTTTTTATAATTACAACCCTTCAATCATTAAAAAGTCTAGAAGTCTAAAACTAATATTCACCATGGTCATTTCATTTCTTCAGGGCAAGGCTTGAAAAAAAAGCCCCCAAAACGACGTCGTTTTGGGGGTTTAGCCTGAAAAAAATCAACCATATTAACCTAGTCAACCTATCAAGTTAGCCAAGTTATACCGGGTTGATCGGATTAAACCGGATTAATCTCACACCGGTTTAGTCATAAACCCAGATTGGAGAAGGGATCGGGTTGTTGGGTTTTGGGTTGACCTGATTGATCCAATCCGAGTTTTCAAACCATGTTCTTACCCACACTCACACAGCTTAATTTAGTTAATTGGTTTCGTACACAAAAATTTGGAATTGATCAATAGCATTAGCAGCTTTTTCTTTCTCTTTCTTTTTTTATTTTTGAATGGGGCCGCGGCTAGCTAGATAGATTGCAACTTAATTTTAGTGATTTTCATACAGAACATGCTGAGGTTGATTTAAAAATTATAATTAAATAAATTCTCTTGCCAATATACATGAAGCCTATTAAATAAGCACACAATTAATTGATGATATATAGGATTTGGGACAAAATATGGAGAGATCGAAGCATGAGTAAATATATACAGAAAGAAGGGAAATCATAGAATATTATCTGAAGTAATGTTGTGTGAAGAATATTCCCCTTACAGTAAAAAAAAAAAAAGAATATTTCCCAAAAGTATTTATTTTTTCCTAGGAAAATTAGATAGCTTCGTACATGCATCCCCTCCTGCCTCTGTTAAAAAACATAGAACATTTTTAATTAAATTTTATTCTTAATAAATTAGTTAATGGTTTTTAAACTAATATATATTTTTTATATGTACTCTTATTTAATAATATGTTTCACTTTAAAATAAATATAAAATAATTTATTTTTGAAGGGCATTTTAAAAACATTAATTACACCTTCACATATTAAAAATATTTTATGTTTTTAAACATGCAATAAACAAAAAGCTTTTACATTTTCACACTATGAAGTAGATGTGATTCTGATATAAACGAGATGAGACCCCATTCTTGAAATCAAGAGCAAACGAAAATGATGGCTGTTTTCAAGCACAAGCGGATCAAAGTCTAGTCACATGGGGCCGTATATATTCAAACGGGAACAGAAACCTCGTGAACAACGCATGAAGTGAAAGGCTATAGCTTTAATTCCTCGATATCTTTTTATTATTTCATCAGATATTCCTCTATGTTACTTGCTCTTCTCATCTTAATTAATTTAATTCTATTTATAAGATACTTGATAATTTTAATATCACTCTTTATATTTTTTATTTTTATTAAATATTTTAAATAAAAATATTAATAATAAAATTTAAAATATTTATTAAGAATAATATAAAAATTTATTAAATTTTATGATAAATTTAATAAGATTTAAAGTTTTTTATTTTTAATAAAATATGTTGAAAATGATTTATAGATAGAATAAGAGAGAGTATTTCATTTCTTGATTTAATTGTTTGATTAGTAGTGTTGTAGAAAAAATTAGGCACTCCTAGTCTCAAGTATCATGATTGAATAATTGATTATACATCAATATTAGTTTCACATGTGCGGGATCCTTCTTTGGTCCTCATCTTGGCAGTGAGGATTCAAAGTTTGTTTGTTTTTATGTCTCCATCTTTTTACAAAGAGATAATTATAAAATTATATTTATTTTAAATCTTTATACATCAAGAATAGTTTGATACGTGTGAGATTCTTATTTGGTACTCATCTCGGCAATAATCTTTTTCAAAATGGATAATTATATTTTATGAATAAAGGAGATAATTATAAAATTATAGAGGATATCCCCTGCAAATGCAGAGCAGGGAATTTTTTTTGCATACATATTTATAAAAAATTACTTATAATTTTGTTTGGAGTCGTGAAATGAAGGAACTTCCAGCTTCTTGCGCAGGGGCGCAGAGCGCAGTGTCGTTTAATGCATAGATTTCAAGGCCGGAAAGCCGGAGCAGTGGGATTAACGGTGAAGAACGGAACCAAACGAAGTGTACCCATTGCTTTGCATTTGTTTTTTTTTTTTAACTTTTACTCGGTCTTTTCGAGATTCGAATCATGATTTTTAATATCCTTAATAATTTACGATTCTATAACTATATATGTATTATAATCTTTTTTGAAAGAGATCCAGAATCTCCCGATCTTAAAAATGCCGAATATCAGGAACGATCAAGATTATCTGTGCGTTTTACATGTTTCTAAAGATGCAAATAACAAAAGTTAAATTCCATATCAATGGGCATAGAAAAAGAAATTAAACAACATGAAATGAATTATAAATATGCAAAGGTTAGGTTAGTTGTCACCAACCATGCATGTTGCCACCTTGACATGCCTCATGCCTGCTTCTCCCTTCCCTGCCCACTGGTCCACGACAACCTTAGTGGCTTCTGCTTGTGTGTTTGAACTTTGAAGTTCGGTGTTCCTCATTTGTTTCTTTTAACAAAAAACCCATCTAATATGTTTTAGGAAATATGACAAAAAAATATTCTTAAAATATCTAAATGATAATTGAGCACCATAAAATATGATAATTATTATTTAAACCTTAGAGACTTGTATAACATTTTAATCATTGATAAAATGACATATTTACTCCCAATGACTATTAAATATCAGGAAATGATTACCTTAATTAGGTTATTGATTAAAATAAAATAAAAATTGACTACGTTATTATTTCTGTAAATTTTTTTATTGATTAAATGCAACTAAAAAAATTATTTTCTCATTTGTTATAAATAAAAAATGTGCAAAAAGTAGATAATCACTTTTTATCCTGTTTAAGTATAACCCAATCAAAAGGGTCAACTTATCACTCAAGTGTTAAGAGCAAGAGTAATTTTTAAATATATAAAGTATACCATATCATTTATATTCTATCCAATCAAAATATAATATTCACATGATAATAAATATAATTTAATTTTAATATTAATGATAATAGATGGAGAAAATGCAAAAAATTAAATATAAATTCTGTTATAAAAATAAAATCAATTAAAATAGTATTACATAAAATTTTATTTAAATAATTTAAAATATTTTAATTAATAAATTATAAATAATGTAGTGCACTCAGTTTATTTAAGAATTTCTCAGCAATAACAAATATATCATTCTATCAAAAATAAAAATATCAGACAAGTTCCTACTTCCTAGAAATTAAATAATGATTATCATTTGACCAAAAATAATAATAATTATCATATCCTGCAATACTTAATTATCATTTACATATTTACCAAATTTTGTTATCATTTACATACTTAATTCTGTTATCATTTACCAAATTCTCGTAATAACGCCTAAAATAAAATTTGATCCGGTAGTGATTCTCAAAATAGCTTTGTGGGGGGTCCACCTAAATACACTCCTCCATCTCTAGTCTCTACCGCCATCCTTCTAGGAAAAGCCGTTTTTCCAAATTCTCCATTTTCCGTTGCTTCTTCTTCGATTTCCTCACCTTCCCTTCCTTCTCTCCAATGCTCACCAACCTCTTTTCTCTCACCTTTCCATGCCCAAAGTTTTGAACTTTTCTTCTCCTACCTCCTTCCCTTTTCTCGGATTCATCGTATAAATTTTCCACATTGTCTGCACCTACCTCTTAAAGCCCCGCCCCAACAATACCCTTTTTGAGCTTTCTTCTTGCCTCACCTAATCTACGTTCATTAGGTGTACACCTTCATCATGAACTCTGCAATTAGGTGTGCACCTTCTTCGTCTCTGAGCTTCTCTGCTTTCTCAGCCAGAAAGCCTTCTGTTCGAACCGCTCAATCCTTTTACACATTACCCGCAGGACGAAATGCTCAACCCAACCCGAATCTCTCTGTTTCTTCTCACAAGCCTCTTTACGTGTCATCCACCGAGAATTTCTCGTTGGTGGCAAAACCCAGAAAGAGGGGTTTAGAGTGTGAGGCCTATGAGGCGGATAAGTCACGGCCGTTGGAAATTAGTGTTGATGAGGAGGCTCGAGTTCAGGCGGCTCAGAGGCTCAAAATTGGTTTGTATTTTGCGACCTGGTGGGCATTGAATGTGGTCTTCAACATATACAACAAAAAGGTTCTGAATGCTTTTCCTTATCCCTGGCTCACTTCCACTCTCTCACTGGCTGCTGGTTCGCTGATGATGTTAATCTCATGGGCCACGAGAATTGCTGAAACCCCGAAAGTCAATTTAGAGTTTTGGAAGGCCCTCTTCCCTGTAAGTGAACCTTGCTCAATTCTGCTAATGACATGACTCTATGCTATATATAAATATGTGAAGTGGTTTCATGTTTGATGTGTGCTGGATGCATTGGATACAAAATAGTTTTATTTCTGTAGTGTCAGTATTTCATCTTGGCATAGAGACACAACAAGATTCGAATCATATGATTCTGTGTTTATAATGCATAACAGGATGGGTCTTGGGTAAGAACCATAAAACTATGAGCTAAGGACCGACCGTTTTTCGGGTGTGGTTAGGCAAACTTTGATTAGTAGGCTTATACCTGGAATATCTGGCCAGGGAATGCCTAGTGATTGGGAGATGGGATAGGATTGGTTTTGATGTATATTCCTTGCCATAATTACTGAAATAATTTGGTTTGAAGGTTGCTGTGGCTCACACGATCGGGCATGTTGCTGCAACTGTGAGTATGTCAAAGGTTGCAGTTTCATTTACTCACATCATCAAGAGTGGAGAACCTACTTTTAGTGTCCTGGTTTCAAGGTTCTTGCTCGGAGAATCATTCCCTATGCCAGTGTACCTATCACTTCTCCCCATTATTGGTGGTTGTGCACTTGCTGCTGTGACAGAACTCAATTTCAATATGATTGGTAAGGGCATATACTCTAATATTCACATGCATATCAGAATCTTCTTTGAGAAAGAGAGACTGAATGTATTCTATTCATATGACATGTTTGTTCTTATATACTACATATCTTTTTTCATGTTTTAGGGTTAATATATCCTTTGCGTTACACATGTCAGTATTCATACTTGTTAAGTTCTTATAGTGTACAGTTTGGTGAGGAAGTTGATAATGCAAACAAGCCACTAATTAGGCAACTATATAATACATCATGTTTCAGGGTTCATGGGGGCCATGATCTCAAATTTGGCATTCGTCTTTCGGAACATATTCTCAAAGAAAGGGATGAAGGGGATGTCTGTTAGTGGAATGAACTACTATGCTTGTCTTTCTATGATGTCTCTTTTAATCCTCACGCCTTTTGCCATTGCTGTGGAGGGCCCACAAATGTGGGCTGCTGGCTGGCAAACTGCTATCTCTCAGATTGGTCCCAATTTTGTATGGTAAGTCCAACCTTTAATTCTCAGTGCACACTCATGCTAATAGTCTCTTTGTGTTGGTGGAATTTCATTTTATTATTGGCTTTTGTACACCCTTCTGTTGGCCTAAACTGTAGTTTGTTGATAAGAAATGCAAAATTTAGTTACAACAACAACAAGCCTTATTCCACTAGGTGGGATCGGCTATATGGATTATATAACGTCATAATTTAGTTAGATGAAAAATATTTTGTTGGTATGTGAAAAGCATAGTTATTGATGAGATCCAGAAATGCAATTGATTGAATGGCTCTAAAAAACACTTTACTTTGTTGTCAAGTGGCAATTTTCAGTGTTGTCCACTGTTAAACTTTATGGTTTTTTTCCCCCATATTATGTTGAATTAATAAACTGGTTTGAAAATTACACAGGTGGGTGGCTGCTCAGAGTATCTTCTACCACTTGTACAACCAAGTATCTTACATGTCTCTTGATCAGATTTCCCCATTAACGTTTAGTATAGGGAACACAATGAAGAGGATTTCAGTTATCGTCTCTTCCATTATCATCTTCCGCACGCCAGTCCAACCTGTCAATGCCCTTGGGGCAGCCATTGCAGTTCTTGGCACCTTCTTCTATTCACAGGTTTATTCTTGTCTTTTTTTACATTAATGTTCATTCTTTATTATTTTGAGGCTCCCAAGGGCCACAAATACTTTGTTATCACTTTCTGCTTTGAGTTCACGGTTTGTCAAGTTTGGTTAGAATTACACCCTCAAGTAATCTGACTAAACTAGAATAGTCTTCTTTGTAAGAATGAATGACCTGTCTAGTAATCACAGGACCTGTATAATTATTTATATTTTGCAGCATTCTTCTATACTAAAGCATTTTTCTCTCTGTGAATTTGTCTACTTTTCAGTTACTTACACTATATTGCATAAGCATAACTAACAAAATCCTTTCTAATTTGTGAACAGGCTAAACAGTAAGAATTAGCTTGGAAGCAGAGATTCTTGGTGATACCTGATTTATAGATGATAGATCAATTAATTAAGTCAATCATAAAGAGATAATTGTGGGTTACAAGTTTGTGTGCCTCCATGATTAGCTTAATTGGTCTATCTTTCGTAAACGCATATTACTTAAAAATTTCCTTTTTCAAGCTGTGTGCCACACCTGATGAAGAATGAATTATGACTGAAGTTGTGAGAGTCATCACATGGAAGGCAATTGGTGTTATTGAGCTAGTGTGTATTGTGGTCAACGGGACATGAATCTGGTTTATTTAAGTCCAAAATTATAGCATTTGTAATCAAGATTTTGGTATGGTTCATTTATTTGATTCTGTAGAGATTTTTTTTTTTTTAAATTCTTTGTTGAAAAATTTTAAGTAACTTGAATTTCAAGAGCTTATTTAAGTTAGAACAAGTCTTCCATCTCAAAGATTGCCTGCAAGATACTTTATCAACCATTGATATAGGATTTGGTGTTTTAATGGATGAGAATTTTTAGTTTTATCTCGAGATATGGTGCTAGGGAAAATTAATTAAAGTAGCCTTTGTATTAGTGAATTTAAATTTAAATTTTGGATTTAAAATAGAGGTAGGTGAGAAATGAAAATAGAGAGAAGGCAAAATGATTATAAAAAAATATAATAAAATATGAATTTAGATTTAAATTCATACATTTTTATGGAATGGTGGTTTTGGCTAAAATTTAAATGCAAATCTAAATAATAAAATGTAAGTCTAATTAATTAGAACAAGGTTTCAAAGCATAAACAAGTATCCAAATGATGGAGGTTGCTTAATTGATTTGACTCTACAAAGAGCATGAGATTTGATTGAAAAGATGATTTCCAATGAGCAACATTTCACCTCCAAAAAAAAGAGAGGTTCTATTATGTTTCTTCTCATGTTTTTAATGAATTTCAAGCTAAATTGACGAAGGCTAAAATTAGGAGGATACTTGCTCCTAAGATCTCTCAATTGAATCAAGTGGGCACTACTTTCCAAGTCCTTGTCCCTCCTACTTGCTAGAAAACTTTTCATCATTTGAACACGCATGTTTACTTGCTTTACTAGTAGTTTGAATTTCTTTAATTCACTACTTAAAATCAACTCTTGTTAATTTGTAAACACTTAGAAATAACCTCATAATCAACTTACCATAGTTCACAAGGAGATGATCTAGATTGCATTCTAACTATATTTAGGGTTAAGCTTAGAATTTAATTTTGTGTAAAGAAATATTCCATATCAAATTTTTAGGGTTCATGTGCACTTTTAAAGTCAATTTAAATAGATTAGGCTATTAGGGGCTAAAAGTGTAAAGTTATATAGAGTTCATGCATAATTCATGCGTACTTTAAAATTCATCAACATAATAAAGCAACTAATAAACTATTTACATTTGGAGAAATCAGACTCAACCAAGCATGAATTGAACCATATGTTAGTAAAAAAAAAATCAGAAAATTTTAATTATACAAAATTCATATGCATTGCTTTTAAAAAAAAAGTTTTTTTTTATTTTAATAGTAGTTTGGTCTATCTTGTTTATGATTAAAAAAGCTACTGTGGCATGCCCTTATAATTTTTTTTTTTAAGAAAAAGTATGCCAAAACTTTGGAAGAACAAAAGTGATTATAAAGAAAATGAATTTCAACATAATTTATTTAAATCTATATATATATATATATATATTTTTTGGTCTAAATAAATGAACTTATATACAAAATGATTAAGAATTATTTTTACTCATAAACTTTACTCGTATGCTTTGGGTATCTTAGACTGGACCATGGTCATTTTTGTTCGTGAACATTCAAAATTATGTGCCCGTAACCTTGTCATCATGCGTCTGTTAGTAGCTCAAACATTTGCATTTTTTTAATATCTTTTTTTTTTTAACCTCTCCCCTCTCCCTCTCTACTCCCTCCGTCTCCTGCTCTCCTCCATTCCCTCTCTCTGCAACTCATCGCAAAATGTGGAGCTAGTGGCGCAACTCGACCAGTCAGGGAGTCTGTTGGTGTACGCCACCATCGACATCGAATCCATCCAGCTCGCCATGTTCGACGAGGACACTTCCTCCATAGCTCTTCTTCCTCTTGGCTTTGTCATTGTTCCTGCAACAACCTCCGATCCGTCGCCAATATCAATGCCAATTCGACTGAACCTGCAGCCACCACCGGGGCACCCCTGCCGTCGCCGCATTCTTCTACTTTGAACCAAGCTTGTCTCTGAATACGCCGAAGAGTGCTCCATCAAGCAACTACATGAACACAGTCGCTGGAATCATGAAAATAACCCACCATGACCTGTGCAGTGTAGTCACTTGTGTAGTCCAGCGACTTCTCAACACAACATGGCTCCAAACATCAAATAGTTTATTTTCAGTTTCATTTTCAATCAGTTGGATGATATGCATCATAACAGGATAAAACATGGCGCCCTATGAAGATGCTATGAAGAGCAAAACTGTCGTTGAATCTTCACTTCAAAGCCTATGTCTTAAAGAAAAATACACGACTTGCAAGAGTGTTATTCAACAAGATTCAAGGCAAGCACCATGGAAACATCAGACTACAAATCACATCACCTCCGTCACTGATGAAAGAGTTGATTTTCGAATGAACAAGTATTCCTTAACATCAAGTAGGAAACTAGCCGCATCAATATATTTCAGAGGCCCCGCATGTGTTTTCGAGTATTTTACAGATAAGGATGCTCTCAAATCAACTCTTAGCAAACCATATTACGCACCAATAGTCTCTATATCCTAGTCTCCTTTATACTATGACCACTCTCATGTCATTGTCCTTTTTAATAATCAAATAAGTAATTCTTCTTTCAATCTTTTGATCCATCTCAAAAGCATTTTCAGATCTACTTTTCTCCTGGCGCTAACGAAAAAAGGGGGGGGGGGAACAGGGATCGGGATAGAACTAAAAGATTGCAAGTTTAAAATAAGAATAGCAACGAGGTAGAAAATAAGGAGTTTTGAGATTCTCCACCTCTGTTTACTATTTAAAAAGCAGAGATAAACAGAGAGTCATGAGCTATCTCGGGCGACTCCCAGAAGTGCTTGAACTTGATCAAGCGTTGTAAAATCCGAATCCCACAGTCCAACACAACCTGCAACTCCGTCTTCTGCTTTTGCAGCATTCGGCTTCACCAGATCGCCTCTCTCTGTTGGGCACTCTACTTCCTAGCCTGAAGCAGAAGAAGAAGATGACGATGAGGAGGAAGAAGACAGGCAAGGTGATAAAACAGAAGGAGGAGGAGGAGGATGGCCAGGAGCAAAAGACTTCGACGTCCACGGCCATAGAGGAGAGATTATTGAGGAGAGCAACAATGGGTAACGGGAGAGTGAGACAGGTTAGAAGATGAAGCGAAATTAATACTTTATTATAAAAAATATTAAAAAAAAGCCATGGAGGGAAGAGAGTCAGTTTTTATAATATTTTATTACAAAAAGTATTAAAGAAAAGTCACCTCGGCAAACTGCGAGCCCACTGACAGTGATGAAAGGCTGGTTAACATCAGGGTACCGAGTTAGGAGATTTCATATATTCATTCACAGATAAAAATGATTCATTTTAAGTTCAGGCGCTCACAAACTCAACTCTATGGGTAAAGTTCAGAACAGTGATTTTAAAATCAAACCATATCGAATGATTGAATCGATCAGATCATCAACCGGTCCGATTAATATATGAAAATTGTTTTAAAAGTTAAGTCAGGTTAAGCTGTTTTAAATTCAAGGTCAAATCGAAAACCGAAATCAAATTAAAATTGTATTCAATTTTCAAAAATTGAAAGATTCAAAAAAATCTTTTTATTTTTTATTGATTTTTTTTAAAAATAATTAATTTTTTTAACCATTTAATATTATATTATATCATGTCATTTGTTAATTCATGATAAACTTAAGTATTTATTTTTTTAAGTTAAGTAGCAATTTCATATTTATTTCTTATATTTAAATATTATATATAATTTTTTTTTTAATTTAATTATTACATAACTGATTTGACCATTTGTCCAACCTAATTGAACCATATGAACTGTGAATTGTTGACATTTTCAGTTCAATGTCCAGTCTGATTCTAAAACATTAGTTCAGAGACCCTTAACTCTATGTAAAAAAAAATTTACTACTACTTCCTCCACTTAAAACTATAAAACATTTTTAATTGAATGTTACTCTTAATAAAGTAGTTAACTATCTTTAAATTAATTATATCTTTTTTATTTATCTCAATTAAACATCCCAAAAATAAATGTAAAGTTATTTCTTAATAGAGATTATTTTTTTAAAAAATACAATAATTATATCTCAAAAGACTAAAAATATTTTATATTTTTAAATATTTAATTCTTTAAAAATATTTTATAATTTTAAATGAAGATAGTATATTTTTAAGATTTTTAATGGGTAACCTTATAAAAAAAAGGGAATTTACTAAATTTTAAGGATTTCCAATGCTGGTGTTGGGCCAGGCAATTTGAATAGGGTGGGTGTGACCAACATTCATTGGAGACCATTAACTTTTTTTGCTCCCGTATATTGAGTTCAGTTGTAACATTATTGGGCCTCAAATAGGGTAACTTTCACAAATTTGTTTAGCAATTTTGTGATGGTGCGTGTGGTGGTTGGGCAGAAGTTAATGATGGCGGACGCATTTTTTTATATGAAAAATTACACACCAGCTCTAAATAAGAAAATTAATTTCTCACATATCCTTTAATACTTATGAAAACAAAAATATGATTACAAAAATTGAAAATAATTCATTTTGTTATTTAAAGCTGATTGTAATCATCCCTTCTTGATATGTAGCTGCTTTGATAAATTGATTAGATCAATTGCACTAGGGCAAAGTCAATGCTAATGTTGCTTTGGTGGTTTATGATGATTAAACATACAAAAATGGCAACAACCAAATAAAAAGGAAATAGTATTTGGGTGAAAAATACTTAATTCAAAGCGAATTAACCATTTACAACCTGTATATATTCTTTTTAATTTGTACACTTTATTTGTCCAACTTAACTCGCATTATTTTAAAAAAGAAAGAATAAATAAAAATATCTTGCGAAAAATCATTCTAACTGAAATTTCAAAATTTCCGACTTGTAATTAACCCTTCTTGGATTCAGATTGAACTACAAAATCTAAGTTGAAAATTCTCTCACGCTCTCTATATGTATATTCCTTTATGTGTAATTGGAGCATTTCGGCCAATTAAATATTTTAATCTCACATGGGAGTCAAAATCTTTATGAAAAGGGCCTGCATAAATCAAAACTCAAAAGATGCCCGATACGGACACAAAAGGCTACAAATGACAGGAAAGGAAATGATTACTGCTTTTTTTTTTTTTTTTCTGATAAACTAGCACTAGCTCCCCCGCGTTGCGTGGGAAGCATGTAATACAATCATCATTAAATATATATATATATATATATATATAAAGTGATTGCTAACTCCAAAATTTTAATCAATAAAATCACTTTAAAAAATATACAAATATAAATAATAAAGAAAAAACATAGACGCCTCGTAATTGGTTTTAAGAAGCAAGACTCATCGAAGCAATTTAAGTATGTTAATCAATACTTGCAAAAATACGAGGTCATTAATCAATAATTTCACAAATAATTACAATACTGCGCGTAACAAAAAAAAATTCTTGCAATTCTCAACTAATGATAGAGAAGTGAATATGCCATCTAAATAATATCATTGCACTTGTAGTTCAAATGAATATGAAGGAACTAAAATCAAAGAGAGGTGTTAGTGTCAGAGGCATAAAGAAGATATAAAAGAGATATGATCATGCACATTATGATAAAAGAGCATATGGTTATATGTGTTATGTCCCTTAAGGTGAAATCTTGTGATTAATCTTGATAATGAACATTAATTTTTATGATATTATCTCATCTCATGAATTTATGCCATTGATGATGAAAAGGGCAAATAGGTGCTTGAATATGTTGATTTGACTTGAATACGATAATGTTTGCTACTTACATTTAAATCAATTGACATACCTTAATTTAAGTTGGATGAACCTTAGTTACTGAATAGTTGTACTTATCCTTTTTTTTTTAATATTACAGGAGTTAGCTCATTGGATCAAGACCAAGGAAAACAAACCAAGGCTTAGGATTCTATCCTAAAACTTTTAGGCCTTATATATTTTTTATTATTATTATGTGTATAATTCAAATGATATTGCCAATTAGGGTTGTTCAAGTTTTTAAGTTTACTTGCACTAATGGATTGGCAAATTAAATTATGTATTTTGGACTCTCTAGGGTGTATATGTATTGATTGTAAGATATATAGCAGATTAAAATACTAGTTCAAGTAAAGGATGGGTATAACATGTGATTGATGATGATTAATTGATGATTTATGAGATTGTGGCTCCCCCTTTCATTTTGAAATTAAGGGTTGAGTATTAAAAATGTGTTGCATATGTTATTTGTGAGGTATGGTGTATTGCACAGGTCAATTTTGATCTTTTGAGTGTGATCTAGGGTGTGAATTTGGCTTTTGACATTTGAAATGTAAGTTGGGTACCCGAGTTGTGCAATAAGAGTGAAAGGAGTGATTTTTTGAAATGGGTGTCCAAATTTTGATTGAAAAGTGTTATAATTGTGAATCAATATTATTAGCTAGGGTTAGAAGAAAGTTTTCCTATAGATACATAGATTACTTTAATTGGATGTTGGATGGAGAATAAGGCGTGTTAGAATTTCACCCTGGTTGCTGTCCTGACAGCAACAATGTTGTCAAAATCGTGCAACATACCGTAGCACATGACACAAAGAAAGTGTGCCACGACGCACATCCCATAGGCTAAGGCCGTCGTCTGTTTCCCTTATCCTATTTTGTTATTTATACTTATTATACAAATGTTTTAAATTGTGAATGATTCCATGCTTTTGCATATGTCTAATTACTATTATTTTGAATTATAAAAGTATATAGTAATGTTTTTAATTTTAAAAACTTGGGATCCTTGTTTTGTAAAAGTTACACACTTAGTAATCTTTCTGGGATAATCCTTTGATTAAAGTTAATTGGAGATTAGTAAGGATATTTTACATAAGGTTACCCTTACTAAAATATAATTATCTCTAAAATCCATGATAGAACCTAAAATGATTACTGAGTTTATAAAAATTACAAAAATAGGATTCTAAGTTTTTAAAATTTAAAACACACCAATATACTTCTATCATTCACAAATTAAATATAAAATGATTACGGAAGCATGAGATATCTTTTTATAATACTACGCATTTGCATTTTGAGTGAAAAACAGTAATTCAACATAATAGACTAGTGA
>NW_026557298.1:0-25237 GCF_029017545.1 Prosopis cineraria | reverse complement strand
CGCCGGTGGTGGTTGTTGGGTGCTCGTTTTATTCCGGCGACTCGTGGGGGTTTCTCTTCTTGACCCCTGGTATTTAGAACCCCGGAATCGGAAGTCTTCGAGGTGGATCCTGCACGGCGGACCTGCCAGACCGGGCTGCTCCGACCAACATGGACCCGGAACGACCGGGACTGCTGGGCCATTTTCGTGACTTGGACTCCCCGGCTGAGTTACTCCGAGAACAAGGCGCGCTGTTGACCTTCCGGGTTACGGGAGATCCGGTAAATAACTTGGGTCGGGTGCTGGCATTTCCGGCGGACCTGCTCCGCGAGAACGGCCATATGTTTGATGTTCAACTCCGCCGAACTCGCACGTTCCCGCTTTTTTTCTTCTCTTTATTCTTTTTCTTCCCTTTCTCTTCCGAGGAGCTCTTATTTTCCTCGCTCTTCTTCTTCTCTCTTTTTAAAAATGTCTTTCCACCGTTTTGATGCCGAAAACGACGTCGTCACAGATGAATCTGTTATGGCCGGCGATGGCTCGGTTGTGGACCCAGGCACTGGATCCGCGGCTCCGATATGAGAGTTTCGGTGTCCGGGCGTTGCGTGGAGGCCGATGGGCCAGAATTATTTTGAAGGGGGAGGAGGTGGAGCGGGAGGAGGACGCCATCGACGAAGAGCTCATCCGCGGAGAGGAGATTGGGTTGAGGGAAAGACGGGTTGCGAACCTTCCAGAACTCAAATTCGGGGGAATTGCAGACGCTGCTTCTTCGTCTTCCGCCACTGGATGGAGAAAGAGACCAAGGCTGTGGGTTCTCTGTTTTGCTGGTATCCATGGAGATTTCAGGGGGATGAGGAGGAGGAAGATGAAGGATGAGGAGGTGTAGTGATTTAATGGCGTTATGAAGAAGGTTGAGAGTTTCCGAAGGAGTGTGAGAAGAATTCAGAGATCATAAAGAGCCAACCAAGCATTAAAAGAGAGTAGAATGAACAAGTCTTTCAAAACTCCTCCAGCATATGGCTTGTCTTTGCAACAGTTTTTCAAATTTTTGTTTAAAAAAATTACAAACTCATATCTCTATACTTTCCTATTTGTTTATGGCCCTAAAAAATTGACCATATCTGTTAAATTTTAAAAATATACCAAAATTGACAAATAATTGCATTGAGTGAGAAAATAATTAGGGTAGGAGGTTGGAAACTTGGAGGTTGAGTCCATTTATGTATGGAAGGAGTATGTGTCATACAAAGCCTGCCGTTTGGCAAAATATAAAAGATCGATTCTAAAGGATAACTCAATTAAAAAAAAAATAAAAAATTTTAAAATTTATAAGAATCTAGTATACTATTATTTTTAAATTTTTGGCAAAAAAGAACTAGTATTTATTTGATAATATTTTAATTATGTTTTAGATCTTTTCTATTAAAACAATTTTACTTTCCTGTAGTAGTATAACTAATTTTGCACAAGTCTTTTTAAAAAATATTTATTATCACGACCAACAAAAATATTGCACTCCTTGTGGATACGAATTATTGAAAGTAAATTAAATGCTTATCTTATAGTTGTGTGTGATGTAAATTTTAATTTATTATAATATATAGAAGTATCTACATCAGAACACTTATTATTTATGGGGAAAACGTATTTTTTTAAGGAATAACTGTAAGTTAGACATTGACAAAAATACATGTATGAAACTACAGAAATAAATTCCTATGGGGGCACCAAAAATGTTTGTTTGGGAAGAAAAACAAAAGGAAGAGAAAATCGCAAAGGAAGCAGATCCCCTACCGGGCGCTCTCCAGAATGTCCCTGCACGTCCTTCTCCTCCTTCTCTTCCCATCTTCACGGTTTGCTTATATAAGAAAACATTTTTATTTATCAAAATCTCAGTTATGTGAGATTATTATTATTAATAATAGTTTCATGGCTATCTTAAAATGCTCTTAATATATTTATTTAATGCGATTAAATATTTTAAAATTTAAATTTAAGATTATAAGATAAGTTGATTTAACTTTTTAAACCAGTTAAATCAAAACAAGTAATTTAAATGGTTAAAATTTAACATGCACAATATATAATTACAATAAAATAAATAAAATTTAATTTATAAAAGTTTCTAATGATAAAATATAAGTGTGAACTGCCCAAATAAAATTATAATAATTTAAATTTATTTATTTTTATATTATAATTATTTTATAAAAAATTAAATTTATTGAAAAAAAATAATTAAATCTGAACTATTTATTTTATAATTTGAGAATAGAGATGAGATGAGGAAGGAAGGGGGAAAAAACCAGAGGATCCGAACACGCGTAGCATTTAGGGTTGGGTGGGATGCACATGGATAGATACATCGCGATTAATTAATGCACACTATTATTTGTGAGTGAGTGTGTGTACATATATCTGTATAAAAGTACTGTACGATAAAGTTAAATAAAAAATCTGAACTGTATTATATGAACTACATGTGCAGCAGTGAGAGCACCAAAAAGCTGCTCTCACGAATTGGCGATCACGGATTAGAGTCTTTTGAAATTACATGTAATTTTAAAGGGGAAGCGATGATAAAATTTCATCCCTCAAAATGTAATTTTTTTAAGTCATTGAATATATTTTTAATATTAATAATTTTTTATTAAATAATTAAATTCTCGCATGAATTTCAATTTATATCTATTAAAAGTATATTTAAAAAAATTAAATATTTGTTGAAATTGGCAAGAATATTTGAGGGTTACCCAGACAAATTTTGAATTGCCTCTTGCTTAAAATAATTAATTTAAATTACAATTTTTTATTTAAACATTAACAATTTTTATTATTTAATCTGTGAAAATTAAATAAAAAATTATAACTTCACATATAAAATTTCTTTTATCATTAAAGTTTAAATTTTAAATATAATCAGTCGCAACTTTTATTTAAATAATTATAACTTTTATTGTGAATTATAAAAATTAAATAATAAATCACAACTTCTCACATAAAATTTTTTTATCATTTAAGTTTAAGTTTTAAAAATAATCAGTTATAATTTTTATTTAAGTAATAACAATTTTAATTTTGTAATCGCAAATATTAAATAAAAAATCACAATTTTTTATATGAAACTTATTTTACCATTTAAGCCTAATTTTTGAAACTAATTAGTTACAACTTTTATTTAAATAATCACAAATTTTATTCTTGCAAATAAGTAAGAAATCATAATTTTTCATTTAAAATTTTTTAAACAGGTGACAATTTAGTCATTTAATATAAAATTATTAATGTCATAAAGGTACTTAAAAACTTGAAATGAATTATAGCATTTAAGAGATTTAATTATTTTTTATATATCTCGATGAAATTTTATTATCATATTCCCAAGTTTAAACGATGTGATGTCCATCTAAATTATTTAAAAGTCATTGAAATCGAAATCAGCCATGCATTATGTACATGGGATATAAATAAATATATACGCACACATATATCTAGAAACATAACCAACCATTTAATTTTTTAGATTTTTTATAACAAAGAAATGTAGGAGGTCAAAAACAATTCAATATCCACCTTGGGATCCTTATTACAAGAAACTAATGATAACTTTACAGTAAATCAATGAAATTAGTTGAAATTAATCATTTATAGTAAAATTTTACCCTCAATAAAACACATTATTTAGACCAACGAACATTGGCCACGGTAATGCTCAAATCCGATCCACTTGGATAACCATATAAACAAAAACGCATTTTCTTAGAGGACTTTGTTTGATTTAGTTGGAAAATTTATTAGACAGATTTATGAAACATGACAAAATGTGAAAGGTGTTGGAGTTAATTATCAATTAAATAGGGTCAGGAAATAATGTAACCGATGACGCAAGGAACCGACATGCCGCAGGGCCAACATATGGAGGTGTGTGTGTGGATTTTGTGTTTGTGAATGTGTGCACACAGAGAGAATGGAGTATTTTGGAAGGGAAGGAAGAAAAAGGGACTTTGATTCACATCACTCCTCGAGTTGGAATTTGCCAATTTGGAATCCATTTCAGTCTTTCTCTCTCTACTACTCACGTTCTGTTCACTATTTCGAGCGTCTTCGTGTAATTTTAGTTTTATGAAATTCTGGATTAGCGTGCCACACATTAGTTTGCTTCCGCTTTATTTTGGTTTTTGCCTTTGATAAGTAGATTTCACATGCCCTCCTCAATTATGTTGCCATCTAATCCTGTTGCCACGTGTTGGTCATGTATTATTCCTTTACAGCAAAACTGTTCGTTAACGTTACTCCTAGGAATCCCCCGATTTAGATGTCTGTTGTCATCGTAATTGGAAAGCATCCGATTCTCTCTGTTTTCAATTTTAGCTATTTCTGATTTGTTTTATTTATAAATCAATACAAAATAATGTTATTCTCATGAATTTTTACCCCGTCTGGTTATTAAAGTGAATGAAATATAATAGATTAAAAAATAAAAATAAAAAAAGAATGACTAAAACAGATAGTGAACACATTTATAGAAAAGAGGTATATTTAATTCATAAGATTGAGAATTATAATTTATAAAATTTTTAAAAGGTATGATTAGTTTTATATTTATAATATATATTAATAAATTTTACCATGCATATCATGAGGAGAAAGAATAATTTAATTTATTTTTGTATTAATTTTTTTTTCAATTTATTACATTTCATTCATTTTCAATAACCAAGTAAGACCTTGAAATTTTTTTTTATATAAAAATCATTTATCAAAAACTTGTTCTTACTTGATTATAAGAAATTCTTACATGAATTTAATATTTCATGTTATTTGTATACTATTTAATAAAAACATATTATGTGATGGTAAAAAAAATAAAAACATATTATGTAAAATTCATTTATTTTTATGTGTTTTTCCTGTATTTACAGTTGTTTTCAGGAGTAGCTTCCTGACATGCTCCAAGGAAAACGTGGCTCTTAATAGTGTGAATTATACGAATTATCTTCTTAAAGTATTTAAAAATCTCATTTTTCACTTTTTTTTGCACGGAGCAAATTCAAGTAAGAGAGAATTATCATGTGGCCTTCATATCTTTGGAAGATATGTTAGTGTTGTTGCTGTGGAGGATTTTCCGGATGTAACCTCAAAATAATGATAATAATAATTCTGGTGTTAATTAAAAAAGAGAGAAAATAATAGGAAGTGTAGTTGAGAATAAATAAAATAATGGGAAAAGAAAAATAAATGTTTAATTGTGCGGACGAGTGACAGGTGGTAGAATAAGGGACACGTGTTAGAGAATGAGACGAGAGATGGGAAGGCGGAGGATGATGAAACGCCACGATAACAAATATGGGCCATTGGATCAAGAAAAGTTTAAAAGTAACACATCAAAATCAAACGGTTATTACCGTTGGCACGTACCGGAGAATATCGTTGTGGGGTCCAGCTCAAACCCTTCCTCTCACCAGCCGGGTGTAATATCAAAAGGGTGGGACCCCCTCTACAAGCTGACATGCTCTGTGGAGCCCACAAGATTGATAGGGCTGTATCGCCGCGTGCTTTGATGACATTGGAGAAACTAGACACCCATTTGTCCTTGTTTTGAGGTGAATGAAGATTTTTAACAACGAAATTTATATTAATTACCTTTTAAAAATGTAATTTAGTTCACTTTATAAATCGGTGGTTGATGAAATTATTTTATTTTAAATTTAAATTTTAAATATTTTTAAAAAAAAAATAAAAAAGATAAAAAAAATTATATTATTTTTTTATTTTTATTTTTTATTTAAGGGTTATATTTAAAATTTCACTTACTTTTATTTATTGTATTTTTATTGTATTAATATTAATAAAAGTTAGTAAAAATAACTTATGAATAGGACAGAAGAAAGTAATCTTTTTATGAATTAAATAATAAAATAAAATTATATCACTCTCAACTATATAAATAACGTAGTTTATTGTAAAATTTGCTTTAAATTTTGACACATTGATTAAAATAATTTATATAAATAAAAAATAATTTCCAAAAACATATAGTTAGTATTTATAAATATAACTAGTTACATTTTTCCTATGTTATATGGAGCCTAATAATTTGATTAGACATAGAGGATATCTTCGTTAATAATACAGACGGCTTGTTTAAATAATGAAATCTCCTCCACCCAATTTAATCTGAATTAATATCATTTAATTATTTTAACTTATGAATAATGTGAGTTGTAGTAATCTTTCTCTTGATATTATTTTGATGTAATTATCAAATATTTATTGTGATCATGTTAGGTTTAAGCATTATTACATGAAGTAGTTTTGGTCTATGCAATTAATTTTGGCCCAAAATACATTGAGTTTAAAAATCTGGTGAAAAGATTGACGTATAAAAGATGGAAAGTGAGGTTCATTTGCAAAAAAAAAAAAAAAAAAAGGTAGGGAGAGAAAAGAGGATATCTAAAATGGATTGATAGATTATAAACACCATCGTTATCAGAGGATTCAGGAAATGCCTTCATTTAGTGAAGAAACCATTGCAATCATAAACATTGATAATTAAAATTTCATAAATTTTAAAAGTATAAATTAATCCACAACATTAAAACTTGATTTTGTCAATTTATATAAAAACTAATCTTTTTGTTAAAAAATATAAAATATTTTTAATTAAATCTCACTACTCAATAAAATAATTATTTACTTTCAAAGTAACTTTATATTTTTATATTTATTCATATTAAATACCTTACAATAAATATAAAATCATACATTAATGGGACACTTTAAAAAAATAATAATTATACCTTAAAAAATTAAAAATATCTTATATTTTTTAATATTTATTTTTTAAAAAATATTTTATATTTTTAAACCAACCGAGTAAATTCGGGGATTCAATCCATTGCACTCTCACGGCTAGGCCACTGCCCAATTCTTGGTCGCAGACGAGAGGCCGAGATCAACTCCATCCACGATCTTTTTTTTATGTTTATTTCATTTATAATGGATTGTCATAAACTTTCCACGGCCAAAAGTTATGTACGTCAACACCCAATTGTTATGATAAACCGACTGAATTTAAAAGAATTAAATAATAATTTGTGTTTAAATTATGAGTTTAGGAATTAGGAGCGTTGAAGATCTTAAATTTATTTTTGATATATTATTTTCTTTTAACATTTTTAAATAATATAATATTATTTTTACTATTAATAAATATTACTAAGTTTGAAAATTAGTTGTCAAAAGATCTAAGAAAGAAAAGACTATATATGCTGTCAAAGTTATGGGTCGTTTTCATGAACTTGCTGTGGGGGAAGAGAAGAACAAAAAGGGTAAAAGAAGAAGAAGAAGAAGAAGTGAAAAAAAGAAAAAGAAGAAGATGATAATGAAAAGACAGAGAGGAGAGAGGGGGTTAGAGTGTTTGTAGCCCCTAGCTTGTTAGTTCCTCCCCTGCTTTTCCCCTTTGCTCCGGGGCTATTCCCCTCTCTGGGGACAATTATGTACCCCAAACAAACTTTTCAGATTACAATTTCTTCAAAATAGTATTTTGATCGTAAAACAAGCCTAATTAATATCTAGTTTTTTTAAAATTTAATATGGTATCAGAATCATTTGATATAAGAAAAAGAAAGAAAGAAAGAAGATGAAACTGCACAAAAAAACAGAGACAAAATGAAAACTGTGGATATCTCATGCCTCTAATAAGACTCAAAAACTAAAAAAAAGTAGTAAGAAGAATATTTAATATATATATATATATATATATAAAAACTTGACATAGATTAATTAAGGAATGGACAACAGGCATATAAATGAAGGGATAGAGAAAGGAAGAATGAAGGGAAGTGGAGGACCACAGGGAGAGAAGGAAGAGATCCAAAAGTAGTTGGTGGCTTGGCTTGGCTTAGCGTGGCATGATTTGTCAGTTTTTCTGCAAAACCTATACACAACACATTTATATGTCTTTGTCTCTGAATCATCGCATTCATTAAACACCTCTCTGTATGTACCTTCCTGCATTTTCAAACTCTCTTGGATCCTTCTGCTCTTTCTTTCTTTCATGTTTTTCGTTTACTCTTTGTGAAGCCACTTCCCTCTTGTTTACTTGCATATTTAACTGAAAACAATGCTTATATTTTTTTTTTCCTTCAAGTTTTAGATCCATCTCAAACTCAGGAGAATGTCCCCATGCAAAACTGGGTTCTCCTAGCTAGGTTCAATGTTGTGTCTATGGATGAACGAAAAGATTCAGCTTAATAACAAGTATACAAGAACAAGAGTATGTCAATTTATAAATTCATTGCTTTAAGATTTTGAGTTTAAAATGTAGTGCTAGACTTCAATTTGCTATATCCATTTTCTCAACCTCAACGCTTTAACTGAGTCGTGATCATTTTTATTATTTTTTCTGGTAACTAATTGACCATCCGTGCGACAACGTTTTCATCGGAATATGTAGTTGGACCACGATGCTATTTTTTTTTTTGGAAAAAAAAAAACAATCATAGCAGGAGGGAGCCAATGAGTCAATGAGATGATATTTTCTTTTTGAGAGAATTGGTGAAGAAGATTCAGGCCAAACGAATAAATTATAAGATCCCCATTGACTTCTCTTTGAAGAGATTAATTATAACAGTTTTGGCTTTCGAGTACTCCAACTAATTTTGACACCAACACTTTTAAATAACAAGTTAATTATTATTCTTTGTCAAACATAATCGAGCTAGCCAACTTGGAATAAAAAAAAAATACGTAAATCAAAACTAATTAAACAATAATTCATTCAAAACTATTCGAATCCTTCACGGAACCATGCACGTGAATTTTACGATCCAAAATTAAACTTGGGTGGGAATTTTGAATCTTGTCCTCTTCAAGTTTCCAAGTTTCGATAACATCAAAAGACTAAGACAACAACATAACAACTTTACAATGCATGTTGCTTTCTATATTAAGACGAATAATCTCAATCTAAAGCGTGATGTCCTCGTCATCATGTTCATATAATGCATTGATCATTTTCCCAATTGCTGTTATTATTATAATTAAGCCATGACAAGAAATTTCAGTGCGTGAAGAAACTATGTACATATAAAAACACTCTTTTCATGCTCTCTCTCTCTCTCTCTCTCTCTCTCAAATAAATAAACACAGTGAATACACCTAAGAGCCTACTCGAGACAAGAAAAAAACAAATGTTCTTGGAATTTAGTTCCCAAAAGCATATGAAAGAAAGAATTTTTTTAAATTAATGTATTCAATAATCAACATCAAAATGAGAGGATAAGAAAAACAAATGCAGAGACACACGTACACTGATCATGGAATCCACGTACAGCCTGTCGACACCTAATGGACGAATATTCACGAGATATATACTTATGAACATATATATATATATATATATATATATATTTAAAGGACACAAATTATTAATCAAAAACACGATGTTATCTGCTCCCATACCAACCCATTATATACAAACACAAAATCTATCAACTGATCTTTTTCAAACGAAGATACAGTACACGAATAATAATTAGGGACATTAATCAATTATTAATGTGTATGTACAACTTCAAACTAAGGATATGCTTAATCATGTAATGGAAAGCAATGTTTGTTTATAGATTAAATTACAATTATATGTTATATGTATTGACTCCAAAGTTCCTATTACTTTCCCTCGTGTTTCCCTCCCACCCCTCAATGAGGTGCCAATCAAAGTGATTATGATATAATGATGGACTCTTTTGTGAGCAAATCAGCCATAATCTAGTGCCTAAACTTTCGGTTTTAAGTTCTTTGAATCTATTACTTATTTTATACTCATAGGAGTTTCATGAATATATATATATATATATATGTATATATATATATAACATAGAAAAACAACTACCACTTCATAGACAAGAGTGATACTTTCACATATATAAAATTAAAAAAATTAATCATTTAATTTTTATAGTTTTGATTTGATCGTAACTTAATTCTTAAATATTAACTCGATATACTTTAATCCTTATAGTTTGAATAAGTTGCAACCCATTTTTTAAATTTTGATTTAATACAAATCAGTTCCTATAAGTTCAACTATTTCAAACATTAATTCTAAATTAAGCTTCAAAGCATCATTTTACTCCTTATAATTTTATCTTCTAAAATATAAAGACTAACATTTTAAGTTGTTAAAAATATAGGGATTGAATGCACCAAGTCAAAATTTTGAGGCTAATTAAGTTTTAACTAATTCAAAATTATATATCTAAATTGTATTGAGTTAAAATTTAAAAATTAAGTTATAATTGAGTTAAAAGTATATGAATAATCAAATCATTAATTTTTAAAAAAAGTTAATTAAGTATATCTAATTATTTAAGAAAAAATACGGAAAATGTTTCTGATTATATTTCTTAGTGTGCTTCGATGAAGTTTCAGAGATTTTGACACCCCTTCGCTTTTATCCTGTGGGATTGGAGCTTTGTAGTTGTGGGGTGTGCCGTTTGCCAATCAGAGCTTTTGTCGCCACATGCGTTGACAAATATCAACTCAGTAAACTTTTTTTTTTTTAACCTAACTTTCATTTTTTCTTTATCTTTTGAAAATAAAGTGATGATTTTGATAGAGAGCAAGTTCAAACCTCAAAGTGATTGAATTGGGTTAAAGTTATAATTTAAAGGTATAAACTTTACGTATAAAAGAAGATAATATAAAGTTCAACGTTATTAAAAAAATAAGTTTTAAATCAAAAAATTAATGTAAAAATTAAATATAAAAAATGCATTTAGATTTTATCCACTTAAAATTATATCTCATCATTAATCTGAATATTATAAATTGTTTTTACATACGTGAATTCATTTCCGTCACAATCCAAGTAAGAAAAAAAAATAAAATAAAGGATCAAATGATTTGAAATAAATCACAAGAAACATTTGATTATTAACATAAAACTACAATGAAAATAAAAATTATTGTCATGTGCTTTTAAATCTAGGAACAGCTCATGGAGGACCTCGAACTAGAATGATTCATGAGGGAAGATGTCAATAGAGCTTGAAAAAGGTCATAAACAGCATAGCCAAGAAACAAGAAGAAGGATCCAAAGAAAATAATTAAAAAAGAAAAAAAAGAGAGAAAAGAAACACTGTTGGCTTGGACAATAGCTCACATATGTCAATTTAGCCACCATCTATTATTAAGACATTGACCTCTGATGCTTCTTTAGTCCTTCATGTCACCAACAATTTAACATTTATTTATTTATTTAAAAAAGTAGAATGGTGGGTAGATCCAAAAGATCAATTTAATGATAGTTAATTTTTTTTCAAAAAAATTAAAAGATAAGTTTCAAATACC
Source organism: Prosopis cineraria (assembly GCF_029017545.1). NCBI lineage: Eukaryota > Viridiplantae > Streptophyta > Magnoliopsida > Fabales > Fabaceae > Prosopis > Prosopis cineraria. The sequence goes on along the minus strand of NW_026557298.1, from coordinate 13,903 downwards.
AAATTAGATAATTATAAAATATAAGAGTCTTAGTTGCAAGTCACTAGTCTAAATAAGCAATTGCTTAAATATATATTTGCATATTATCTTTCAGGAAAACTTTTTGAAACTTGGATTAATATCAAATTGATATTTAATGGTTTAATTGTCATTACCATGTTTTAAAATGTGGAGATATTCGCGTTTTGATCGGCAGTACAGTAACATGATTAGCTATAACATCAAGAAGGAAGAGAATATCACATGACATAAATCAAACAAACAAGCTCGAATGAGAACAAGATGTATAATGTTATTGTTGATTGATTCTTGAAAGAAATGTCCCGTAAATCATTATGCAAGAAACCCTCCAGAGAGAAGAAACATGGAGTTAAGGGCAAAAGCAAAAACAAAAAAGGTAACATTCCCTTTTGGGATTTTACAATTTGGTTGGGAGTGAAACATACACTCAAGCCCTTTCACTTTCAGAAACTGATACAACATTAATTTGCTACAGTCATCAACTCAATCATAAGCTATAACCACTTTTGTTTTTACTCTAATCCCTGTGCTCTTCTTCACATATGAAATGAATCTATCATTTCTCTTTTTGAAAATTGGCTTTTTTTAATTTTTTTTTCCTTGAATAGCTTAATTGTAGATGTAGATATTAATGGTGGGAGATGTTGACGGCTTGATGCACATGCTCTGTTTCATAGCATGGCCAGGAACAGTTGAAAAGGCAAAATGCAAGAAGTAGTTGAGATGTTATCGAGAAGGAAGCTTTTGCACACAAAAACCATCTCCCCCCCCCCCCCCCTTTTAATTGTCTCCAGCCAAAAAGAAAGGAATCCCATGTCTTCAAGACTAAAGTGAATCCCCTTTTTGGTTCCGAATCAAAGTATGATGTCCAAGGTTCTCATAATATTTGACATTATGTCCAATAAGTACTTTATGACAGTTAACAAAGATTAAAATTTAGGGATGCTACATTCTTATAGTTCTTTTGGTAACACGAAACGCTAATTAAAACGTATTGTTTCAAGGTATCAATCATTTAACTGATTGGGACACTAATTTACAGTTTAGTATTAAACCGTGAAATTGTTTTTTTTCGGGGTGGGAGTATCAAATCGTGATTGTGATAAAATAAACTGCGATTAAATGTATTATTAGCATACGGAAAAAAAAGATACCCCCCTAAAGTATAAATCAATATTTATGGCCAAAGCCATGTTCTGTTGCTTCATCAACTTTGTTGGAAAAGATATTTTATCTTGGCACTGTTGATTCCGGAAAAATTAAACGTGCTTGACGTAAATGATAAAGGCTGAATAGGCGAAATAAAAGTGGATATATGAAAGTTCAGTCGTCGATAGCAGTACGATAGCAGGTGGGTGAATCAGAGAAGAGGCAGCCCTCTTCCACAGGCGGTTCCTCCTTCGGAGAACAACGCTTCTAAGTTTGAATATGAAAAAAGTTGCTTTATTCGTAATTGGAAGAATCGCATCCTATGATGAAAAACTTATTCACTAATCAGAATTAATAACAAATCTTATTTTTAAAAAAATCATTTTAACAGAAACCCATTTTATATTTACATATATTAGCATTGAATGAATTTCTCATCAAATTCTTGGACGTGATTCTCCTTACATAATTTTTCTGCTTTCATGAATAAACCATTTTAAAAAAATTGATAATACTTCTTATGAATCCAAAATAAAAATATTTTAAATATTTTGTTTCAATTTTCTATTTTTTACAATTTTCTATGAATAAAGAAAGAAATTATATATGATTAAAAATATTTTTAAAAATAATACGTCTAACAAAAGTAAATAAAAAAAATTCCTTTTTAAAAAAGAAAATATAAATAATTTAACTATTTTTCTATAATTTCAAGTAAAAATAGTTACAAGAGATTTATATACATGATGAAGAGTAATTAATTTTTTTTAAAAATCATTTGATTCTTATATTTTTGACTTTGTTGTAATTCAATCTTTAAACTTTGACTTATTATAATTTAATTCTTGAATTTTAACTCATTATAACTTAGTCCTTAAAATTTTGACTTGATTGTAAATCAATCCTGAAGTTTAAACATCTCAAATATTAATCATTATATTTGAAAAAATAAAATTATAAAAATTCAAAATATTTTAAATTGTTAAACTCTTTTAATTTTTATAAATATTAAAATTTTAAAATATTTTAATCTTTATAATTTTATTTTTTTAAATATAAAGATTAATATTTAAAAGATTAAAATTTCAAGAATTAAATTACAAGAGACAAAGTTAAAGAATTAATTTATAACTGAGTTAAAAATTTAAAAATTAAGTTATAACAAATTAAAATTAAAAAATTAAATTATAATTAAATTAAACTATGATGATCAAATGGTTTATTTTTCCTTAATTTTAAGTCAATACTTTTACAGCGTCCAAATCTCCAGCACAGAAAATTCAATGGAGCAAGTCCCAAGTTTATGCATTGGGTCCTTTGGAGAGGGGCCCCACCCACTACCAGTCCAGTAGTTAAACTGAAGGCCAGGCTTACGAGCATTTTTTTAAAAAATAAAAAAATTAAAATAACATTAAATATTATAAATTAATTAAAATATTTTAAAATTAAAAAAATTAAAATCCTCATAATGTTTTAGAAATTAAATAACACACATTTAAAAATCTAATAATAAAATTTAAATTTTAATTAAAAAATAATTTATTTTTTATAAATACACAAACATAATAACTATAAAAAAATAAAAAATATAAAAAATTTTATACTATACACTGATTTTTATTAAATTAATTTTAAAATAAATTAAAATTAATAATAATATAATACATGTAAGATCAGGTGAGTAAATTATTGACTTCAAACACATATTCCACAAAATAATAATAATAATAATATAATAAGACTTGAAGGGCAACCCGAACCTGATTCCTTTTTTATAAAACTTATCAGGGCCAAGCTCTCAAACTCGATTACTTTTAAAAAATTCATTTTCAAATCCCGAACTTTTATTTAAACAAAGCCTCCAAACACGAACCTTTAAGCTCGGCTCTACATGTACTATGATGATCAATATGGAAATGCAAAACGAACGGTGCTTGTCTAAGGTCTCGTGTTCGAGTCTCAAGATACGCAGACACACAACTAAACACACAAAGTGTGTCTCGTCAGTGATATCCACAAAACCACCACATTAAGAGCTCAAGCTACACAAGGATCCAGATTAATTTGGAATGGGGTGGGCAAATAGCGAACCCCAAAATATCTATACTCTCCAGGATATCAGGTGGGAAACTAAAAAATGAAAAAAAGAAATGGAGATGAAATTTTACCGAACGCTAGTGTAACACGAGTTGCCAACCAATGCAAGTCAAACAACTTGCGAAACCATCATCCGCTAGAAGTTCACAAAAAAGTCCAAACAAAAATAAGCTCTAACCAACCCTCATCAGTTTTATTTGCAATTGCAGCGCCTTCAAATAAAATAAACTGCCACCAACAAAACAAAAGCCTCATAATATCCCTAGCATCGAGCACCAAGCTCCAAGAGCAGGGTGTGATTAGCAGCATCTGCACCTGGGCCCTTGAATTGAATAGGACCTGCACCCAAGACCATCATGAGCAATGAGCGTTTGTCCTTTGGTTCCAGAGAGCCAACAGTTCAAGATAAACGAAGAAGACTTATATCTAATTTATTCTCAATCTATTCAATGTTAATGGGGTGAACATTGAAGCCAAGAACGTGATTGGAAGAAGCCAGAAGAAGCAGCAACAAGTAAGCATGTACCTGGACTGATGTAGCGATTATTCAAGGCCCATTCATCCCTCAAGGAGGCAAACTTTTTGAAGGGTGCCCCTGGAAAATTTTACGGGAAATGCAGTCATTCAGTATTTTAAAGTATCAGAAATCATTAATAGTATTTCAATTGCAGATCCCGTATCCAAGTTGAAGTTGAAGCACAGAGACTTCCAATTTGGAATTTTAGATCCATCTATTATTAAGTTTTTAATGGGTCCTATAGTAGATATACTTAGTCAACGCAGCATGCACCAAGATATTATTACTGCGAAGGATGAACAAAAGTCTAAAACTCTGATTCAAAATTATCATTTGATAACCCAATAAATCTTCAATGCTAGGCCCAAATCAAATTTCAAACATGGGAGATCATGAGCCTGTTTGGTTTTTATTTCATTTTTTGTTTGTAAAAATTGTTTTGTAAAACAGTTTTTAAAATTGTTGAAAAAAATAAAATGAAAATCTATTTGGTTATGTCAATTAAAATACAGTTTTAAAATTAAAAAATGGACTAATAGTGATAGTTATAAGCAGTTAATGGTGGTATTAATAATAAAAATTGGTCAAACTAATTATAATTTTCAATAATCAAATGTAGTGTATTTTAAAAATAAAAAAAAATTGTTTTTAAAAACAAAAAATGAAAACAGTTTGAAAACAATTAAATGAAAAACACTTGTCCAAATAAATTTTAAAGATTTTCTATTTTCAAAAACAAAAAAGAGTTTTTTAAAAAAGAAAACAAACAGGCTCCATGTGTTTTTATTTTTTTGGATACTACATGGAGCAATTAGAAGTAAATATTACTATCTTAAATTTCATTATCTCCTTCCACGCAGGTGAAAAATAAATGAAGCTCACATGCTATTTTACCCATTGCTCTATCCTCAGTCACCAAGTGGAGCCTTTATTCGAACCTAGAATATTGAAGTTCAAGTGAATATCATACCTTCTAGTTCCACCATTGCCTTCTTAATCACAGGCTTGAACTTTCCTGTAAGGAAAATTAAACATCAATAAACCGGAAAGAAAGCATCGACAGTTTAACAAAAATTCACCACACAGCCCACCAAAACATACATAAAGCTGACAGTATTACTACTTTTATATGCATTTTACTGTCAACTCGAGGTCCCAACACATTTGAGAATAACAATGGAACATGGATCTGAGTTTTGCGACAAAATGGGAACGAAAAATTGTTTCATGCATGGTCGTTCAGGTAGTAGCCATTGGAAGGAAAAGAAAAGTTCATAAGGATATTTATATGTACCATGTCTCCTTTCAACATCCATCATCGAGGTCAGTGCAGTTCCACCAACGGTCCATTCTTCAACTGGAGCACTCAAATTGCCAACCTGATAAAAAATCAGAGAAAATCAAAGGATTCAGGAGACACCAACATGACCGGACTAACACAATTACAAAACGGAATTAACTATCAACATCGAACCAAGATGACATTCGGAAGTTGATAATCAAATAAGGTAAGCGCATAAGGATAAGCACGAACCGATGATATTAATCCAGTTTTCCCATCGTGAAGGAGGGCTCCAGCACCATAACCCAGGGCATAGCAGTACATGGCATCAAAGTTAGTTGGCAAACCACATCTCCCCTCATAGCTGTACGATATGACAAAGTATTTATCTTGCATCATGGCTTTATATATCAAATTCAAAAGGACAACGCCAAATAACAATATCATATTACGTAAAAGTACCCGAAAAAGTGTGACTGCCCTTTGAATTCACCCTTGTATGAGCCTTCTTGCTTTCTCTTCTCCAACTCTGTTTCAACCATTTGAATCAGCATTTTCTCTGTCTCTATTTTGGCAACCTATATGAGAATAAGTTAGCATAAGCATCATTTTAAGTCAAATTGCATATGGGAGCAAAATAATTGAAACAAGAATAGCACTATAGCACCATAAAGAACCTGAACATTTCCATGTGGATCTCTTTCAAGCATCAATTGTTCTTGAATTGCTCGGGGTAAAAATTCAAAAAGCTTTAATGACTGATCAGTAAGTTTCTTCTTCCATAATCCGTCCTCATCAACAATATCATGAGCCAGGATTTCATTTAATTCTGCAATAAGCTGCTGGACCTGCATAAGGCACAATTACGTACACAAATGCTTATCAGCCAATGTATTTCTGTACTGATTGTACAGGATCACAGATAAGAAATAAAGGGGAATCAGATTGAATTTTTTCTACTCAAAGTGATAGATACCTCAGGAATGAAATCGATTAGGCCTTCAGGGATTAAAATGACACCATAATTATAATTAACTTTAGCTCGTTTACAAATAACATCTACAATGTAATCTGTAACATTTTTCAGAGTCAGCTTCTTGGCAGCAACCTGCAATAAGATATTTCCAGGTCAATTTAATGTAATAGAGACATGAGGGCAATCATCAACACTAATCTTAGCAGGAAAATCATAAAAGCATGTATTTTTCAAGAGGAGTGTGGGTCAGTAGGGTGTTGGGTGTGAGAAAGTGATGAGTGTTTTGAAAGTACTAGTTACTTAAGCTTTCACCAGGTATTTCCTCAGCCTTTCCATACTGCTGTATCATTGTACACACTACACAGATGGATGGAAATGAATATTTGCACCCACAAGCAGGGAAATATTGCCATTATGTCTTCATTCAATTTTGTTTCCTGGGTTAATTTAAGCACATAATATAAGCATGAATTTGCTTTCAAAGGCTTCACAACAATTCGAATGCAACCAAAATCACTTGAAATTTATGAAGCAATAATCCTGCAGTGCCGTGCCAGTGGGAAACTAAAATCACAAGATCAAAATAGAAGCTTCTTAAATTTATTTTATCAATCCACAACGTGCAAATACCACAAAAAGATCAGATTTATGACAAACCTCTTCTCCAATAATAGTAATGTTTGGATGAGTTTGCAAAGCACATTCTAGGGTAATGTGTGAAGCTGCACGCCCCATGAGTCGTACAACTGCATACATACAAATGTGTAAACATGTTACTCAATATCCAGAAACCAATCAGATGATGAGCAGATGGAGAAATTAAGAACTGCTGAAAAAATTGAAATTGACACCTAATATTTGCAATGGAAGCACAACAATCTGTTCATTTGGGGCATGTCATGGACTATCTAGATAGTGAGCGAAAATAGGCCACCTATAAGAACTAAAGTATCAATTTGCATCAATAATCTTCAAGGCATAAATGGTATGCAAATAATTTCAATCTCTAAATAAAGGACAATAAAAGAAAATGTCCCTTTACACGACACTAAGGTTTGACTGTTAGTAAGGTTAAATGAAAATACCCATCTTGAACAAAGACCATTTGCAAATGCCCCCTCACACTTTACATGTTTGCATTTAAATCCATTAGTACACTTTGGGTTAGGTGAGTTCATAAAGTCCATACATCCAACTCTACTGATGACCTGGGACAATCCTGGCTTATAAACAAACTGTGGAAAGTTAATTTGGAAAAGAAATAAAAATTCAATAGGATGGAGGTTGAAGTCGCAATCTAGATTGGAGTTTGGATATTTATGTTCATAAACAATTTGTTCATGTGCTCTTTCCAAGCCAACAGGACGACACCAGGTATCAGTGTAAGTCTAACGTGAAAATTTTGTAAACCAAGAATGAGCAATTGTATTTAAATCAAAAATATGTAAGTGCAACGGATATTTATCCATTTTTATAATTCGAATGAGTATTTACAAAAAATCATTGTTGAAGAGGGTATTAGCTTGGCTTTTATAAATTAGGGGGCATTCGCAAATGGATCATGGGTGATAGCTGAAGAGGGCATCAGCAGGTTTATGTTATATAAATTTGTGGTTATTTGCATATGTGTCATGGTTGAAGGAGGGTAATTACATTTTTCCTTTAACAAAATCAACAAAACTAGAGGTAGAATTCTCACGTAACAAAAGATTTTGAAAAATGTGAATTATTCATATTAAAGGTATGTTTCAATGCCTGATGGGCAGCATGAGCAACTTGTAGCAAAGTAAAATGACATATCTCATTATTAAAGTCCCTTCAAGAATTGGAGCACAGTTGTCATCTTGAATGATGTAATTGCATTATTACAACCTCGAAATACATGAAATTTAACATATGATTTTACATCTGTGGATTCTTGAATAGAACTTGAGCACTAAATGTTTGGAAGGTTAAACGTTTTAATGTAAAATGGAAAGCATGACCAAGGCACTAAGCAATAAAAATCCAAGGCGATTCATTCAATATTGATCACTGCAACCCTGTAAAGTCACCAATCTCTAATTATTTTGAGCACTAAATACTTTCCATATGCATATACTTACAATGGTAATATTTTCCAGTTGATCGTGCATCAATCATAACATTTCCAATCATTTCAGCATATATCTGCAAAAAAAAAAAAAAAATACCATTACCATTACCATCTCAAAAAAAAAAAAAAAAAGCCTGGTTCTGTGCCCATGCATCAATCATAATTTAGCACCAATTACATGGACGAATGGAAAAATTGCATTTCCAGGAAATAGAACATGGATAAATCACCAGAATGTGTGATGAGAATAAATATATATGTTGTTTCACTACATAAATTAAAATCCACAGATAAGGCAGAATGCATAGCATCATTGACCTTGCAGGCAGTATCAAACCCAAAACTTGTAGGGACTTCTTTGCATTTCAAATCACCATCAATAGTTTTAGGGCATCCAATCACTCGTGTTTTCATATTTTTGCTCCTGCATTAATTCAGATTAAGCAAGCATGAACATTTGTATAGTAATAAATGAATTTTTGCTTCTCCTCTTGTATGCATGTGCCAAATGATTAAAACAATACATTGGCAGCCAAGAGGACCTTGGGGTTGAAATGAACATCAACACCTTAAGTTGCAAATATTTCTGTATCAACAACGCTTCATAGCAAAAGATCATGGCAAAGATGTAAGTCCATTAAAACAAACCTGAAGTTCTCAGCAAGGAGGCATGCATTTGTGTTGGAGTCATCTCCGCCGATAACCACAAGTCCATCCAAGTCTAGCTTCCGAGCTGTTTCTTCAGCTTGTTTAAACTATGCATGCCAATTAAAAAACTCCAGACATTTAACAGAAAAAGAGACAGAGAGAGAGCTCGTGTAAACAAACATATAGCAAACTTATGATCACACCTGCTCCGGTGTTTCAATTTTGTCCCTTCCACTGCAGATCATGTCAAAGCCACCCTGCCAACAAATATGATGCATGTTAGATGTCAAACCTTGTTAACATCAGACTAAAGAGAGTAATAATAGACGCAGACTCTAACATATTAATGAATGGGCCAGCATTCGCAGGCATGCCAAGTGCATCACCTTTAGAACAGCAGAAATCAAGATGCACAAACTACAAACAGAATGGCCATGAAAAGTTAACATTGAAGCTTTGGAGCCAATCACCGGTAAAGTGTTGAAAGAAATGAAGTTGGGCTTTAACGGTAGGAGACTTGCAATGTAATGGGGAAACATGTTAAGTTCAAAGATTCGACTAACTAGGAAGGAAACAATAAGAAGAAACCACACACAAAAGCCTGTCCTTCCCAACTAAATTATAACAACTTTGAAGCACATCTGTGTAACAAAATCATATGAGTGCAAAAGAATAAACGAACCTGGTTTCTGTAAGGATAAATATAATCTGAATTCAGTTCAACGTATTTGCACTTCATGATGCCGGCAGGACCTCCCCTGAAACCATATAATATGCTCCCTTTTACGCGATTTTGCAGGTAATCTTAAACAAAGAGGAAAATAAATCAGTCACTTGGCTACGTGGCACAAATATGTGCCCAATAGATACAATATTCATTTAATCTAACTCAAAATGGTGCATACCAAAAATTCCAGAAATGACATTGTGACCTCCAGGTGCTTGACCTCCAGACAAAACCACACCAATCTTCAACTTCTGATCCGACGGCAGAGCCTCTGTTTCGCTCGGCACCAACATTGCGGAAGGTTGGCCAAACAAGTGTGGAAATAGCTTCGCAATCTCATCTGCAGAAATAACAACACGTCCATCACCAGTATTTAGGAATAAACCTCGACATAGAATCCAAATCTTAAGTTTCTTTTTTCAATACAACCGTCGTCGAAGGTAAAAAGGAAGTAAACGTGATCTGAGACAAGCATTACGCTGTCAGAAAGAAACCAAGCTCTCCTACAAAAATGGCATTTAATCGAACAATGTATGTAGAAAAAATAGATCAACCAGAAGTGAAAATTGATCCAAACGAAGCACGAGGAGTAGAGACTGACCAGGATTTCCAGCAGCAGAGCTCCCCGGACCGGCAACAATTTTGAAAGGCCTTTCGAGAACCGAAGGAAGAGGGAGTTCGCAGTCGATACGGCTGTTTTGGACGTCACTGTAGACGGAGGTGAGTCGTCCGGTGACAGAGGTAGGTGCAGCTTTGCCGGCGGCGAAGCCTCCGTTAGGTACGAAAGAAGGTGCCATGGATAATTGGAGGTAAGAGGGAGTAGAGAAGATTGTGGGGGCGAGGGAAGCGTGGATCTATGATTCTTGTCCAATAGCGGATGAGGACTATAGGTTGGTTGAAAAAGGGTTTCAAAAGGTCAAAGATCCTTGAAACCTCGCCGATTAGCCACCGTTTGATCTGAAAGGGTTACTTTGGTAGATTACAAGTTTCGGATCTGGAGGGTTGAGCGATTAGCCGATAACGGCCTTATATTATTGATTTTTTATTTAAACAACGACAACTCACTATTCAGAATTCACCATATTCAATTTTATTTTTTTGGGTAGTTTTGATAGATTCTTAGATATTTTGAAATTAAAATTCTATAATGTGTAAAAGTTAAAAAATGCATGAAATGTTTTTAAAATAAAAAACTAAATTAAGATAGGATAAGAAGAAGCAGAAAGTGACCTCTAGGTCAACTACATGTTCACTCTTTATATCACTCCTTGTGTGTGTTTTTTTAATACATATATCGTTCTTGTTTTTTCATAAACATAGATATATTGGGGTAATTACTAATCAGCATTTTTGGACCCAAAAAAGTCAATATTTATACATTAGACGAATTCAAGATTTAACTATGAGAGGATTAAGATTACAAAAAATATTTCCTACAAAACTTTTATAACTATTAAAAAGTTAAAAGTATATAACATCTAATCCCTGCATTTAAAAATATAACATTTATTTGAAGGATTAGATATTAAAAAATATAAAGCATTTTTAATTTTTTAATGTATAATTAATATTTTTCAAAATTCAACCATTCATCTTAAGGTAAAACATCTTATTAAATAATAGCAAATATAAAATATAATATTGATTGAAAAATAATTAACTAACTTGTTAGGGACATACTTCAATTAAAAATATATCATATTCTTTAACGAAGGAATATATTATATTAAAAAACTTAAAAATTTGGGGAGCTGACACCGTTGCTACTGTTGGTCTCTCCCCCATCCACCTTTAGTTATAATGTGCATATGATATATAAAATTTTAAGAAATGAATCATAAATATGATTTTATTTTTAAAAAATTTATACAGTATATGGGAGGGATTAGTTATATTAATATTAATTATTCTCTTCATTTAAAAATGTAAGATATTTTTGAGAAAATAAATGTTAAAAATATAGCATATTTTAATTTTTAAATGTAATCATTGTCTTTTTTAAAAATCCTCCTATTAATGAATGACTTTATATTTATTATAGAATATTTAATATAATTAAATATAAAAAGATAAAATTAAGTAGGTAATTATTTTATTGAAGTGTGAAATTTAATTAAAAATATTTTTATTTTTAAATGAAAAAAATAATATTTATTATGAATATCAATAGTATATATAATTTTAATGAGCAAAAGCGAATGCGCCTCAAAAAATCCTTAATAAATTCGGCCCTAGAAGGGGTAGCTGGAAGCACGAGAAATTAGATTCAAAGGCAGAGGACTTAATAAGCATCACAGTTTGGTGAGCAGTCTGGAAACACTGCTCACAGAAGTGTCACCTAACTTCTGCATCATCCGGGCCTCCCACCGTGATTGTGATTCCACTTTGGTAGCGTGTCATTTTTGAAAATGTAAATAAATTATAATTATAAATTATGAATGAATATGAAGTGAGTATATTAGTGTTAAATGTATTAGTTAAAATTTTTTTTTTTTTTCAATTGTTCATCTTAAAAATTGAAACATTAATTACAATTTTAAAAGAATGATAGTTAGGTTTTAAAACAGTGAGTTAATATCAATTAAATATTTGATAATTTCTTTTTGAAAAGTAAGTTGAAAATATCAAACCAAATTATTACAAATTCATAAGTTTAAATTACAAATAAACATTTAAATATTCAATGTAACTTTTAGATTGTAATAGAAATTTTTATTTGTAACTGTTTAAATTGATATTTATAATTTATTTTATAAAAAAATTTTATCAGGGACTTAACGGATATTAATTTATTATTTTTAGGATCTCACTGTCATTATCCCCACAATTTTTCTCATATCAGCATCAAATTTCATAAAGTCTCGTGTGAAATTTTAGAGGTATCTATTGCAAAGAATTGCCACTCATTCTTTCAATTTATTACTGAATATTGCTTATATAAAATAATTTGCAATTGGTTTTTCATATTTTGGATATAAAGGTAATTAAGTTTACGCAATTGCATCCCACTGTCAAATACTTTCGGCCCTTTATTGGAATTTTGAAATTTTCTATCATAAAATGAAATTAAATTTATACATGATCTCCGAGACTATGCTTGATATACAAAATAAATTTTAGGTTGAGTTTGGAGTGATATATTTGAATTTACATTTAAAATTTAGAATTTATATTTAAAATTTATATATTTAAAATTCTTTATTTAAATAATGTAAAAAATTTATATATTTGTAAAGTGCAACATATGGCCCTATTTATTTACAGTTGGACAAACAGTACCATGACTTTTTATTTTTTAAAATAGTACTTGCATATTAAAATTTCACATGAGACCCAAAACAAATTTTTTTAAAAAAAAGGGGTGGCACTCATAATAAAACTGCTTATAGATATGAGACTTATAATAAAAATACATATGAGATCTAACATTTTTTGTAAATGTAAGAAACTTATCATTTATTGTTTGTATTTTGTATATGTATAAGACAATTAATTGTATCTAACATAACAATTTAAATAATAATTTATAAATAAAATATTTTATTATTTAAATCAATCAACTTATTCCCACACAACTTAAAAAATTGATTAATTTTTAATAATTATGTATGAAATTGAAAATTTGGATTAAGATGTTTTTGTGCTAAATAATGCTCGAATTTAAATTAGTTAGATAACTGTATAAAAAGTGTTATTTACATTTTTCATGCACACCATTATAAAAAATCCTTAAAAAATAAGTGGTTATTTATACATATTTTTCACCAAAAGTAGTTATTTATATTTACAAGTAATAACTTTTTAACTAGAATATGTTGTTTAAATTTTAATTTATATAGGGACCACAAATAAAAAGATATTTATATTTTTTTTATGCACATGATATCATATTTTAAAATAATTTGTGTAACAATAAAACAAATTATTACTCCCTCTATTAAAAAATGGAAGGAATTTTTAACTGAATCTCATCTCAATAAAATAGTTACTTGTATTTAAACTAACTTTATCTTTTCATAGTTATCCCTATTTAATAGAGTATTTTATCCTAAAATAAATATAGAGTGATTTATTCAATAGGGATAATTTTAGAAAAAAAGACAATAATTACACCTTGAAAGACTAAAAATGCCTTATATTTTAACATCCAACCCCTTAAAAAATACTTAATATTTTTTAACAGGGGAGTGCCTATTTTATTTTATTGCTCATGAGTATCATCCCATTGGAGGCACAATTGAGCATTAAATATGGCCTATGTTAGATTTCAACTCCCTATACGGAGAAAGGCTTAATGTTAAAGCTTATTGTGAGTCTCACTAAGTAAAGTAAAGAGGGGTCAGTCAAAAATGTGTAGCCATTTGAAAGAGAAGAAGAGAGAAAGTCATTTA
>NW_026557297.1:0-25243 GCF_029017545.1 Prosopis cineraria | reverse complement strand
ACTTTGTGACGTTGTTAATAGAATTTTGTCATGTTGTATTAATAAAATACACATGGCAAATGATATAGAAAAAATATTTTAGTAATTTTTTAACACTATTTAGGGGTGGAAATTGTAACTGTTATTTTTAATACACATGATGATGTTTTCATTTTTTTCGTTAAGGGACTTTGTACTCATTCACTATTAATACAATTTAAGAGAAAAACTGTAGTTTATTATTCTTTATCAATTAAAAATATTTTATATTAAACAAATGAATAGAAAAATATCTAAAAGTTGATATTGATAAGAATTATATAAAGAAAATTTATACTTTGATATAAGAAAACTATGTACCATTGATAACCAAAAAAAAAGAGAGAGAGGATAAATGAATACAAAAGTAAATATTTACAAATAATACAAAATTAAATAATTAAAAAATAATATAATTTCTATAAATTATTATTTACTTACATAAAATGCCACATAAACTTCTATGTGGCATTTTTTAATCTAACATAACAAACTCTATCATAAACATAACATAGTAATTAACAATAGGAGCTTTTAAAAATAAAATTAAATGTTGGAAGTTACATATTAAAGTTAGGAGGTGATATGCAATTACTTTAAAATTCAGGAGATTTTATATATTTTAAAATTTATTAGATTAAAATTTAAACAAAAAAATTATAGAAATTAAAATAACTTTATAAAAACCATACATTTTAAATAATTATATATCTAAAAGTGATTTTAATTGATACAATCTAAACAGAACCAACTTTCTCATAATCACCTTTTTGAAAAAAGTATTCAAACAAAAATTATGATTTATCAACATCACTTTTAATTAATTTCACTTTTAAAAATTATGATTATCTATAATATCACTTGTTCAACTTCAATTTAAATGGGCACTTAGCATTCAAGGAGAATTTCAATTAAGGATTTGAGAAAACACATAATTTTTACGGGTCTTCAAAAAATTTAAAACTTCAGTTCAATTCTCTAGAATTATTTTGAAAATAAATTAAATGTAAAAAAGATGAAAATACACTCCTTCCAAATATTTAAAAAAGATCACCAACCATTATTGGTGATCGAAGCCTTGCCCACGATAACAGCCACTGGACCTCAGTCGTCGGAGCTTTGGCCACTAGCTGGACCACCGTTGACAATGGCTGGAGAATTAATTCTCCAAAGGTAGCTAGGTGTAGAACCCATGACCCTTTAGCTCGCCTAAAGGTTATAGATCACCAAACCATTAAACTCATTTAAATATAATGCATAAAATTATATACTCCCTCTGTTAAAAAATGTAAGACATTTTTAGTCTTTCAAAGTATAATCATTGCCTTTTTTTTTCAAAAGTGCCCTTATTGATAATGATTTTATATTTATTATAGGGTATTTAATAGGGGTAAATATGAAAAGATAGGGTTAGTTGAAAAGTAGATAATTACTTTATTGAAGAGTGAAATTCGATTAAAAATGTCTTACATTTTTAACGGAGGGAGCATATAATAAACTTTATTTTCAAACTACTTGATTATTACGTTACTTGTTAATACCTTAACAGAACTTATTAATTCTTAACTTTTCTTGTTAATCCCATGATTCTCACAGTAGAACTACATTACTTATTATTCAAGTAACTATACTTGTTAATATCTTAACAAGACTTGTAAATTATTTAACTTTCCTTGTTAAGTTCGTAACTTCCACAACATAACTACATTACTTGTTAATCATGTAATTGTAATTATTAATACCTTAATAGGACTTATTAATTACTTAAATTTACTTGCCAACTCCATGACTCCTTCAACTAAACTACATTACTTGTTAATCATATAACTTTAATTGTTAATTATGCAACAATACTTGTTAATTGCACAACTTAACTTATTAATACCATAACAAGACTTATTTAACCGTTGTTCCGAAAAAGCAACTAAATTACTTATTAATTGCTTAACTTTACTTGTTAATTTCTCAACAAGTAATTAACAAGTCCTGTTAAGGTATTAATAAATATAATTACGCGATTAATAAGTAATATAGTTATGTTATAGGAGTCATGGACTTAACAGGAAAAGTTAAGTAATTGACGAATCCTATTAAGATATTAACAAGTATAGTTACACGATTAATAAGTAATGTAGTTCTGCTACGAGAGTCACGGGGCTAACAAAAAAAGTTAAGTAATTAACAAATCTTTTTAAGGTATTAATAAGTAAAGTTACGCAATTAACAAGTAACGTAATAATCAAATGGTTTGAAAATAAGATTTATTTTATATACATACATATATATATATATATATATAAAAATTTTATGTATTATATGATTGAATGGGTTCAATGGCTTGGTGATCTATAATGTTTTAGTGCGCCAAGGGGTAATGGGTTCTATACCTACCTTAGCCACCTTTGAAGAATTAATTCTCTAGCCACCGTTGGCAGCCAGAGCTTCGATGATGGAGGTCTAATAGCTGTCATCACCAGCAAGGCTCCGGTCACCGACAGTAGTGCTCCAGCAATGGTGGTTGGTGATTTTTTTAAAAATATTTGAAAGGAGGGTATTTTTGTCTTTTCTGTATTTAATTTATTTTCAATTTAGTTCTAGATGAATGAACTGAAGTTTTAGGTTTTTTGAGGACCAACAAGAAATTATGTGTCTTCTCAAATCCTTTATTAAAATTCTTCCTAGTATTTAATTGTGTTGTAAATGATTTATGCATAAGTAGATTTTATGCCTCATGCAATGCAAGAAAATATTAACCCTCATTTTTTATTCAAAGAGAAGAGAAGATTTTAATGGGTTTAATTTTTTTAAAAAAAATAAACAAACATTATAAATTGTTATTTGATTGATGTAAAATAAAAAATTAAAAAAAATCAATCAAAAACTTTCTAGCCATAATTATCCTTTTTTTTCTCTAAAATTGAAGTGATTAAAATTTAAAATCTCACCTGTCAACCATTTTCTTTGATCACACAAATCATAAATATTAATAGAAGTTAAATTATGAGTAAATATTAATTTGATAATTTTTATAAAAAGTAATAATTTATAGAAAGTGTGAAATAAAATTGTATAGGTGGTTACAAATAAATAAATAATTATAATAATAAAAAATAACTATATAATTTTATTCTCGAGCATATTTGTGGCTAGAAAATAGAAATAAATAATAACTTGTTTTATTATAAAATGGGTTAAAATATATTTTTACACTTGAACAATTATTCAAGAAGTACCCAATATCCTAAACTCTTTGTTATAAAATTTTTTTTCCTAAAATAATTAAATATAGTATATTTGCCCTTGACATTACATATCCTAACTTGATTGTTAAAATGCTGACTAGGGTTTAAGTTTGACAAGAAATACCACCTTTTATACTGAGTGGATTTGAGTTAAGATGAATTTTTGCCACGTTTTAATTATTGTATGGGCAAAATTGCTACAACACAGATAATTTAAGATATTGGATACTTCTTAAAAAATAGTTCAAGTGTAAAAATATACTTTAACTTGAATCTACTTAGCATGATAGGCGGCATTTTAATTTAAATCCCAATCAGCATTTTTAATTGTCGACATTAGGATATTTAACATTAAAGACAAACGTGTTGTGTTTTAATTACTTTAGAGTTTAATTTGTTATAATAATTAGTTTATGACATTAGGTATTCTTTGAAGAATAATTCAGGGGGAAATATTCACTCAACCCTTATAAAATGTGTTATCTCATATAAAATCAAATATAGATAACAATTTATTTTAATCTATGAATTGTTACACTCATGCAAATTAAACTTCTTAAATATATATCTTGTTTTAGATTTTTTTGATTTTTTTTCTTTTCGATCAGAGAATTTTTTTTCTTTCAAATTGTATGAACATTTTATTTTGTATTTGCATTGGCTATCCATGCATGATAAGAATATAGATAACAATAGAAAGATAAAAAAAAATAATTTTCACTGTAAGAGGTATTCATATTTAATATTTGATCGTGTCTCAAATAAAATTGTATCTAATAAAAAGATATCCTTGAACAATAAAAAAAGAATATAGACAAAAATTTGTTTTATTCTTACACAGATTATTTTAAAATATAATATCATGTGCATATAAAAAATATAAACAACTTTTTATATGTGACACCCGCATGAATTAAAATGTAAACAACAAATTCTTGTTAAAAATTTTGTTACCTATAAATATAAATAACCACTTATTTTATTCAAGGATTTCTTATCCTCGTACATATAATAATGTAAATAGCAAGATATTTTTTTATATGGTTATCTAATAAAGTCAAATCTAAATATTGTTCAACAAAATTTAAGGTAGCTTTCTTAAAAATGTTTTTTGCATTCACACAATTTTTTATTATAAAATTTTTCACCTAATCAACAACTTTCTATTTTATGACTTGCCATTTTGTATATATTAAAAACATAAATAACATATTTTGTAAACAAAATTTATGATCATTTCACTTTGTTATTAAAACTTAAAAATTAAAAATTAATTAGAACATGCATAAATAAAGAGTGTGTTATAATACTATCATTCAGTATAGATGATAATTAGTTTTACTTTATAATTTGTTATTTGTTGCATATTTAAAAAATGATGATAAAATTTTAATCCCTTAACTTTTTTTCAATAACGGTTTAGTCCTTCAAATCATTGTTTAAAGAAGAGGTCACATAACATTAAAATATGCTAACATATACTTCCTCTATTTAAAAAAGTAAGAATTTTTTGAGGGTTGAATGTTAAAAAATATAAAATATTTTTAATATTTTAATGTGTAATTAATGTGTTTTTTTCAAAAGTGTAATAATAAATAAATCAATTTATATTTATTTTAAAATAAAGCATCATATTAAATAAGGTTAAATATAAAAAGATGATATTAGTTTAGAGATAATTAACTATTTTATTGAAAAAAAAGTTAGTTATAAATGCCTTATATTTTTTAATAAAGGGAGTGTAAAGAATATTGAGTTGACAATCATCTAAATTAATGATAAAATTAAATTGACTTAAAGGAAACATTGTTTTCATTTAGCCGTATATAATATATCAAGTCATCAACATACCTTATACCTCAAATTAATTTAAGAATCAATTTGTGTTTCAAATCCTAAAAGACTAAAGTGACCATTTAAAAAAATGTAGTAGATTAAATTAATAAAAATTAAACTTAAAAACTAAATCAATAACTAAACAAATTTGAGAAATTAGATATTATGAAGTTTATTTTATTATATAATTTACTATCTTAGTGGAGGTAGTCTTAAATTTTTTTTATTTGTAAAAATTAAATATATAATTGTCTTATAAGTTCCTTATTTACATTTTTATTATACATTTGACATTTACTATTTATTTATTTATTTTGTTTTGGTCCTTCATCACATTTTTTAAAACCGGCCTCCCCTGCAATTTCTTTTAACATATAAAATTAAAAGTAAAAATTTAATAATATTGGGTTTTATAATACTCTGACCACATTTACAATAAAAAGTAGAGAGATTAAAGCATAATTTTAAAATTATGATTGATTATAGTTAGTTGTCTACAGCATTCAATGTTGGCAATTTTAATCTTTTAAAATAAAATTTTAAAATTTGTTTGTAATAATAATTAGATTACAATAGAATTATAGTAATTTATATTGGATTTATATTTAGTAAATAACCTAAATTCACTCATTTAATAAATATATCAATTATATCCATTGAATTGTATTAATGCTTAAAAATTATCAATATATATATTCTCTCTAAAATTTCAAAATAACTCAACAATCAAAATACTTCTAACATATATTATCCCATCTAAAAATTAAGATTTGATGGTTTGTTTAATATATATGATAAAATATCTGACAACAATCTAATTAAATTAAATTGTTATTATCATGTCATGTGATGCTAATTAAATGAGAGGATTTATCTCATTCATTGAATTGAAATTCAATTTATCTCACAAAATCATTGTAGTTTTACTTTAATTCATTGACAAATTTTATTATATACTTCCTCTATTTTTAAATATAAGCAAAATTTTCATGTGGGATGTTGTTATTTTTATTAAGAAAAAGTATTCAATCAAAAGAAAAGAAAAGAAAAGAAAAACTGCAAAACAATAATTTAAAAAATACCATTAATGACATCTTTTCTTAATTGCACCTCATTAAATGATAGTATCATTAAATTATGAAAAAATAAATCATTAATCACAAGTATATATTAATACACTCTGGTCAATTTTAAATATAACCATCAAGATTAATCAAATTTTTTTAAAATTTGTAAATTGATTAAATTTTTCTTATATATAAACATGGAGAGAATAAGTCGATTGATTTAAACAATAAAACATTCTATTTTATAATTTATTATTTAAATTTGTATTTTATACACAATTAATTATCTTATACATATACAAATATAAAAAACCAATGACAAGTCTCATACCTTTATTAAAAAATCTACTAGGTCTCACATATATTATTTTTAGGGAAAATATCTATCAAATATTATTAGAGAAAATTTATATCAATTAAATATTACTTGTTGTTAAAATTAGGGTTGTGCAAAAGTTTTTCAATCCTGTCTGATCCAGTCCAACTCAAGATGGTCTAAATCTTTTTTGGTCTGTATAGATACTAGTCCTTCAAGATTAAAAAGACTGAAAAGACCTGACTAGTTCTTCGGGTTGGACTGGACAAAAGGCTCGGCATTCAGACCACTTGGTCTAGTCTAGTCCTATTAATTTTTTTATTATAATTATAATTAATTTATTTTTTAAAAATATTTGAAGTGTAATTAATGCTAAGGAGATAATTGTATGAAAATTTATTGAGTTTATTTCTAAATTATTGTAATGTAGTGTTGTTGAATTTTATTGAGTACTGTTTTTGTTAAAGTTATAAGTTTAAATCATTTGGATTATAACAGAAATATTTTTTTATTGTTGAAAATTATTATAGATTTATTACTATTATAAATATTTTTACTATTTTAATTTAGTTTATTATGTTAAAATTGATTATTGTCTCTCATAGAATAAAAAGAAAAAAAAGTTAAATGAATACTAAATTGACAGGACCAGTCTCTTAGTCCTATGGACCAAGTCTAGTCCTATTAATCTTTGAGTTATCACTGAATAAGACCAGACTACGGGTTGCCTAACCCAGTCCATGAAGAGACCGAATTTCGAGTTAGGATGAAATTCAGTGCCGTCCTGTCTTTTATGTAGCTCTAGTTAAAACTTAAATGAAGACTTGTTAATGTTGGTTAATCTTTTATCAAAAAGTATCTATTCAAGTTTTAACAATAATTTATTTTAAATTAATAATAGTTTATTCAAGTTTATTTTTTATTTGGGTTTTCATAACAATCGGTCCTTAATAGATATAGATTTCTTCTTCTATCCTTGATTGCTATTTTTCTTTATTTTTAGTGAGAGATCAACTTTTAACATGCAATGATTAAATTAAAAGGAAAAGAAAAGAATCATGTTTAGTGTTCATTTATAAATATATAAGATTCTTTGAAAAAAAAAAAAACAAAGCAAAGGCCGATTGGCACCGTCCTCACAGAGGGAAATTCCATCCCATTATTAGAATAAAGTGAGCGACCACCTACCTCCCTCAAATGGTCAAAGCAAAAGGTATCATATGGTAACTCAATCTAAATTTTTAATCTTAATTAGAAGCACAAACTATATTTTCATTCTTTGAATTTTATTGAAATTTCAGTCTAGTCCTCAATTTATTTTAAATTTTGACAAAAACATCCTCTTGTTTGGGTTTGTGCTTTTAGTTTTTTCCCCCTTTCGGCCT
This sequence comes from Prosopis cineraria, assembly GCF_029017545.1. Classification (NCBI taxonomy): domain Eukaryota; kingdom Viridiplantae; phylum Streptophyta; class Magnoliopsida; order Fabales; family Fabaceae; genus Prosopis; species Prosopis cineraria. The sequence goes on along the minus strand of NW_026557297.1, from coordinate 17,379 downwards.
TATGACTGCGACTTTGATAATTACTCACACTTCGTCTAATTACTCCAATTTATAGTGATGTTTCACTGACTGATGAGTTTACAAATGAAAGAGGTTTGTTTTTTTTTTTTGTGGGTTTAAATTTCATAATAAACTAGAAATGTGTGCCTATATATGACACGAAGACACTATCATGTGGAGAATTATGATACAATGGCGTACATATAATAAACTTTACGATTTAATTCAGATTTACAAACAGTCCAAAATTACAGTAATCAAGCACTTGAATAATTAAAGATAAATAGCCAAATCATGCAACATCATCTGCAAACTAAGATTTTTTTCTTTTGACAGAATTCATATATTTGTAGATAGACAATGAATAGATTTGTTGACAATAATAAACTATAGCACGAGATAAATACTTATTTAATAATTTTCTTACGCAAGGATATATTGATTTAGATAAAAGTTTTTGGCAAAAAAATCAAAATTCAAAATATTAAAAAGGTAGACAGAAAAATATAAGAGCTGTGCTAGTAGAGATGAATAAAATCAAATATTAGTCACATTATTTATACCACTTAAAGTTGTGCAGGTTTATATTATATGGCTCAATAAGTTTGTCTTCTTCAAGCCATTTGGGCTTATCAAACAAGCATTGGATTCAAGTCAAATCTTGCCTTGTTTTATTAGAATTGATATGATGTCTTAATCCAACTCAACTCATATGAATCTCATAATGCTTATGAATAATTTATAAACAATGATATTTTCTTTTTTTTATTTGTTAGGAACAAGAATTTTACTCCTCCAATAATAAAGTCTAATTTCTTTTAAAGTATTAAGAGAAAAAGGTAGATCATTTATAACTAAATTTGAACCCTCATCTATTTAAGTGATAAGAATTTATACCATTCACATGCATTAAAAGTTAGTTAAGCAATGGAATTTTATAATTTTTAATTAACATTTTTATATCTACTATTAATCCAAATTTAATTATTGTTAGCCTCAAATAGAGTAGATATGATTTTTTTTTATATTAGCAAGTTTCGATGTAACTCATATGTCAAAAATATCTCCTCAACTTATTTTTAAACTTGAAAAATGACAAAGAAATTCTGACAATAAAAATTATGTGAAATGTTATAATTTGTTTCAAGTATTTGAGAGCCTTTCTAACATTAATAATTTGTATAAAATGACTAAAATACTCACCATTTAAACTAAATTAATAATTTTTTATTCAATCCTAACCATTATAAAAAATAGTCATTACTTAAATTAAAACAAACTTATCTTATCATATAAAAAAAAAGATCATATATGAAATGATCGCTATATAGCTAATAATATTTACAACATTTAAATTTTAATAAATCCAAAGTTTGCATAAGAAAAATTATAATTTTTTATTTCATTCTAGTTATTATAAAAAATAATTATTGTTTAACTTAAAGTAATAATTAATATTTAATTTTTTTGAGGTTAAAGCTGTTATTTTTTATTTTAAACTGAAAATATTATAGTCATCTTATCAAAAATAGTTAATGTTATAAAGATTTTAAAAATTTAAGAAGAATTATGGTATTTGGTTTATTACATTACAATTTGCATATTAGATTTTTTTTTTTGGGTCATTTTGAGACATGCTTGGCCTCATCGAACTTCGGACCTAATTTCCCTAATTTTGTTAAAAAAAATAACTTAAAGATTGAATTAGATTAATGATTTTTTTTTTTTTTTTTGCCAACAATGATTAATGAATCACGTTTTTTAGGGATTAAAAATGTAAAATTAGATGTTCCGTCACTTACAAGCAGAGCCTACTCATCCTGGCCCTGTGCTCTCTCTCTCTCCCCTCTTATAGTTCCCACTTTCTGGCCGGGAGAGCAAATTTCCTTTAACAAAGCCTCCTTTCTCTCTCCCTCTGCCCGTATAATTTCAGAACAGAAGGCTACATATCGAAGATTAAGAATTTGAATCTCACGAAGCCGTGAGAGCTCTTCTTAACAACTGCAATATTATTCAATCCCTCGTCGAAAACCAAAAAAAAAAAAAAACAGAAATTAAGCGGTAAAAATGGTGTCGGCAAACAAGGAGATGGCTGTGTACTGTTTCGACACCCTCGTCGCTCACTACAACAGCGAGGATGCTCCTCCCCCTGCCTTCGATGAGGGTCAACAGTAATAACTCTCGCTTACATCTCTTTCTTCACCATATCTTCGCACCTTTTTTTTTTTTTTTGTTTCTGTTTTCTTGCACGTTGGTATTAATGGGGAGGATTCTTGAATTGGCTCATGATTTTGCCGTCATGGTCGTTTTTTTAATTTTTCTGATCGGTTTAAGATCATAATTTTGTGTGTTATTTGTTGGCTTTCCTTTGTCCTTGATAAATTTCTCGTCTTTTTTTGTATGTTACTTTCGCTCTGGCTTCTAAGCTTGTATAAGTAATCCTGCATTGGTGCGTCATGGTTACGGGTGACCTGTGACACGGCATTTCAAAGAACGGAGAGAATAATTTTATAATCTTGCCAAACTTCTTGTTCAGAAGTTATAACTAGCATTTTTTGTCAAACGTGATGAATATAACTCAACACTATAGTTTTTAGACGATTACCATACTATGGGTTTACTTTGTGTAACAGTTGACTCTGATGAAAATCTCACAATTTCAGTAGTTTCCTCCATGATGACTAAATTGGATATGAGCATGCATGTAGCTTTTGCTAAATATTATGAGGTACATATTTTTCTAAATATTATTAGCTTCTTTATTCTTTATTTATGACTCGTGAATTTCTTTCTCTTAATTAGATTAAGACTTTGTTGTCATTGTCCCTGGACTTTGAGCGTTCTCCGTGTTGGCAACTAGATCTACAAGTCTCCTTTATAAGCATGAGCTAACACGTTGAGGCACATAATCTATAGTAATTTCTAGTGCCGCTTGGTGAAGCTTGTTACCCATTAGAAGGAAAATTATGTATTTTATAGAGAATGCAATTAAGTTTCTGAAGAATCCTTGTTATCAGGGAAATAAATAGATTAAAGGTACCACTATTGTCTTCTGTACATCTTTTGAGTGAAATGTTGAGATTTACAGTTCTTATTGACTTGTCATTCATGTAGGTCTCTTCGATGATGAATATTTTCAACATGTTTGCATGCATGTGCTGAATCTATGGATATCCTAAGTTGTCTGTATCTATTGTTATAATAGGCTGGTTTTCTAAATATCCTAAGTTTTCCCCTTAACTGTATTTTAAATTTTGAATTCGATCTTGGCTATATGATGACTGAGAATTTGGTCATATGGGATTCACATCTGGAACGCTATTATGTTATTTCAATAACATTTTTGTCTTTTATCTTCGTCTTCCTTTAATATTGTGTCGGAATATTCAATATTTATTATAAATATTGTATTGCCTTCATTTGCCTTTACTTGTATTTATTAGGCTTTATTAGAAAGTATTGCCCTTCTTGTATATATAGTCAACATGTACCTCAGTATTATAATCAATGAGAAATATTTTCTCTCTCAAATTCTACATGGTATTAGAGCCTGGTTGGCTCCATTTTAGGGTTTTTTTGTTCTTCTCAAACGTGGCACTAGTGCTGGACACAGAGCAGCAGAGCGAGGGTGAACGTGTGTGCGAGCAAGGAGTGTGAAGTAGATCTCATTGCCCACAAAGGGACCTTCGGCAGCCTCTGATTGGCCCAACCCCAGGATGCTGTCATCATTGGCAACACGTGTGCGATACACACACAAGAGCTTCATTTGGCATCATAAAGTGAAGGGTGGCGCATGCAAGCGCATGGGGTTTTCTCCGATGGTAGTCTGTCTTCTTGGCGACGACATGTGTTTTCTGGCCAAATTCCATTAGTCTTTGTGTTTGGGTAACATTGTTTAGAATTTTCGTCATGTGTGGTTTGCTGTTCTGAGTGTTTTTTGGCCACTATGGTTCGTGTGGCACATTATATCACTTCAAAAAGCTAAAGAGGTTTGCTCGGTGCGTCTAGATCTACAACCTGAGGCCAAAAATTCTAAGTTTGAATCTGTTGTGGGAGGTATGTTAGATTTTGTATCCTTAGTATTAGTGGCTGAAAAAGGTAACTTCTTTAAGCCCTAAAACCTTGTGCTGAATCTTTGCAGATTGTTGACTCTGGCACCTCAGATCATATGATTGGTTGTCATGAGTTGTTTACTTCTTACATCCTATGTGCTAGGAATGTTAAAGTAAAGATTGTAGATGGCTCCTTAGCACTTGTAGCAGGATAAGGGAGTATTTGAATTTCATACTCTATAGGTCTTGCTTGGTATGAAGGATTGAGGGATTGAGATTGGGATGGAGTAATGCCAAGTTTTCATGTTTGGTGGGAATGAAAATTTTAATGTCGAGCCCAATCCCATCTAGGTGGAAATACCCAATACCACCTCCCCTTGTTATTGGAAAATCAATCCCCGGATTTTAAATTTCTAGACCAAATCGCCCCTTATTCCATCCCTCTCCCTGGTTAGAGTCGTCCCTAGCTCTATTGTAGACGTCGTGCTGGCGATGCTATGCCGGCGACATTGTCTTCCACTCGTGGCAACCATCTTCAATCATTGTCCTTGTGTCTCAGATCTCAAATCGCAAGGCTTGATTTTCTCCCTCACATCTCAGATCTCAGATCTCAAATCCTAGAGCTTCAAGACTGGTAGGGCCTTCTCCCTCATGTCTTAAAGATTTTCCAATTCGAGAGAGATTGACCTAGTGATCGTCTTAGACCTTCACCATGCCTTTCCAGCTTATAGTTCTAGAAGAATAGAGCATTATTCTTATCTTTTTGCTATCGGCCATGAATAAACTTGACAGCAGAGCTTTGCAAACAAAGGCTAGTCACCTCATCTGGAAGAGTGAGAGAGATTTATGGATGGTTTGGCAGCTGTGGAGGTTGAAGAGGAATGAGAAAGACAATTCGAGTTTGTTACCTAGTTTTTGTTGGATGTTAGTCTTAACTTTTTTTTTTTAATCCTATATCATACCAAGCATAATTTTAAAACTTAATCCCCCTCCCACTCCCATTACCAATGCCATTCCCAATCCCATAAAATTTAATTTTTTGTACCAAACAAGGCCATAATGTTGAAGTCTATACTTCATGTGCCTAAGCTTGATTGCAATTTACTTTCGATCAATCAATTGACCAAGCAGTCAAATTGTTATGCTAAATTTCTCCCATGCCACTATATGTGTCAGGACCATTCATTAGAGCGACAATTGAAAGTGCTAAAGAATATGAGAGGCTCTACAATTTCGAAGTCTCCACTCAAGTAGGTAACTCATTGGTTGTTGGTAACTTTACAGCCACCTCTAAAGTTAATAATTTTATGGTGTGGCAAAAAAGGATGGGCCATTCTCATTTTCATTACCTTAAACGTTTGTTCCTATCTATATGCCCAAACCTGAATATTAATGACATTCAATATGAAATGAATGAACTTGCCAAACACCATAGAACTTCCTTTCCTAGAACCACACACCTACTAAACCGTTCACAGCCATTCATAGTGACTTGTGGGGACCATCTCGTACACCCAATCGTACTGAAACATGGCCTATTTCTTTCATTGATGATCATGCTTGTGTCTTTTGGGTTTATATTTTAAGAAACAAGTCTGAGGTTGCATCCACGTTCATGAACTTCTTCAACATGATCAAAACTCAGTTTAACACCATCATCCAAGTCTTATGCACCGATGATGGCACTAAGTGTTGTAACCAATCTTTGAGTGCTTTCCTTCAAATGCATGGTATTGTCCATGCCAGTTCTTGTGTCCATATGCTCCAACAAAAATGGGGTTGCAAAAAGGAAAAATCGCCATATACTTAGTGTTGCTAGAGCACTCATGTCTACTTGCAATGTGTCTAAGTTTTATTGGGGGTACTATTTTGACCACAACCCACCTAATTAATCATATGCCTAGTTGAATTTTATTCTTTGAAATTCCTCTTCGCAAAATTGGGAATTGTTTTCTCCACATCTCATGTTAAAACCAGTCTTTTGCTTCGTGTGTTTGATTTCACAGCTTTTGTCTATAATTACCAAAGCATTAAACTTGAACCCTCGAGCTATCAATTGCATATTCCTGAGCTATTTTTCTACTTAGAAAAGATGCAGATGCTTTGACCTATCTCAAAACACACATTTGTTAGCCTTGATGCCATCTTTCATGAAGATACTCCATTATATCGCAATCCTTTGATTTAGAGGAAGAGCATAGGTGAATTTTAGACTTGGGAACTAGAACCTAATCAAGAACTGGTGCTTTCTGAGCCATGGTTTACATCAACTAAGCCATTACCATTATTTATCCTACCAACACTAACATTTTTTTCTTATGCCACAACTTGGGGATCACAGGTAGATAGTAGGAGATGCAGAAAGACCACAAGCAAGAAAACTATCTGTTTACACTCGAAAAAAGAGATTGAAAGATAGTGAGCAACTTGTATTTGAAGCAATAAGAGAGTCAGAGCCAGAGGTAGCTTTTGAAGTAGAAACTCATGAAAACCTAAAAATTAGGGCAACTCTTGAAACCCTAAAGTTAGTTGGTGCATAACGAGTAAGTGAATCTATTGATCTTGATCTTTCTGTTGCTTTGAGGAAATAGCCTCGTTCATGTACTTTCCATCCAATAGAGAAGTTTGTTTCATACAATACACTTTCTCCTCAATATCAAGCTATTGTTACTAATCTTGATAAGGTGAAGGTACCTGAGACTATATAGGAAGCTCTAAGCATTCCTGAATGGTGGAGTGTTGTCATGGATAACATGAGGGCCCTAAAAAAGAATGGGACTTGAGAACTTGTTCAGTTGCCTAAAGAAAAGAAAATAGTGAGTTGTAAGTGGGTGTTCACCCTAGAATACATGGCTGATGGAACCTTTGACAAGTTGAAGGCATGTTTCGTTGCAAGGGGCTTTACCTAGACACATGGTTTAGGTTATAGAGAAACGTTTGCTCCGGTGGTAAAATTGAACACTATTAGAGTCTTATTGTTTGTAGCAGTTAATCTCCACTAGCCTCTTTACCAACTTGACATAAAAAATGCCTTTCTGAATTGAGAGTTGAAGGAAGAAGTATATATGAGTCTACCTCCTAAGTTTGAGAAAGGCAGAGAAAATCAAGATTGTAAATTGAAAAAGTCTATATATGGCTTGAAACAATTACCAAGAGCTTGGTTTGATAGCTTCTCAAGAGTCCTAAGGCCCGAAGGTTAAAAGCAAGCTCCGTCAAATCATACAATGTTTGTTAAAGTCAAGAGAAACAAGAAATGTATCCATATTGTCTATGTTGATGACATAATACTCGCTAGAGATCATTTTGAGGAGATAGGAAGAGTGAAGGCTGTCCTTGGCAAGAAATTTGAAGTCAAAGATCTCAAGAAGCTAAAATACTTTTTTGGAATGGAAGTTGCTAGGTCAAGAAGAGGAATATATGATTCTCAAAGAAAGTATATACTTGATCTTTTGATGGAGACAAGTATGTGGGGTTGCAGACCTGTTGAAACCCCTATTGAAGTCAAAAAATTGAAGAAGAAACCTTAGGAAAAGGAAGGTGAAGAAGAGGAGGAGGAGGCCAAAGAAAAGGAAGAAACAGTTGACAAGGAGAGATATCAAAAAATTGTTGGAAAATTGATTGATATATCCTTCCCATAAGAGGCTAGATATAGAATTTGTTGTCAATGTAGCTTGTCAATATATGAGTTGCCCAATGCAAAGTCATATGGAGGTAGTCTGTAAGATTTTGAGATATTTGAATGGTACTTTTGGTAGAGGGTTGTTCTTCAAAAAATATGAGCAAAGATCCACAAAAGTTTATACCAATGCAAGTTGGGGTGGAACCTATAAAGATCAAAGGTCAACCTCTAGTTATTATTCATTTGTATGGCATAATTTGGTCACATAGAGAAGTCAAAAGCAAAGAGTTGCTTCAAGAAGCGGCGTTGAATTTGAATTGAAAGCTTTGGCTCAAGGAATAACTAAAGAGTTGTCGCTGAAATAAGGTTGAATGACATACAGGTTGGAGCAAGCTCACCATCAAAGCTCTATTGTAATAATAAGGTTGCCTTAAGCATGGCCTTAAATTCAGTATAACATGACAGGCCTAAACATGTAAAGATAGACTGACACTTCATTAGAGAAAAAGTGAAAGCAAGAATTCTATGTTTGACATGTTTGCCTATGAAGTTGCAAGTAGCTGATGTTTTGACTAAAGGATTAAGTAGACCTACATTTGAGAATTATATAAGTAAGTTGGACATGATTAGCATCTGTGATTTAATTTGAGGGTAATTGTGGGAGTATTCAATATTTATTGTAAATATTGATTGCCTTTATTAGCCATTATCCGTGTTTGTTAGGCTTTATTAGAATTTATTGCCCCTCCTGTATATACAGTGAACATGTACCTCAGTGTTGTAATCAATGAGAAATATTCTCTCTCAAATTCCACACATTGTTTTAATGGCATGTTTTATGTATCAGTGCACTACTGTAAAGGAATAATTGGTCTTTGCCAATGCAAGACCCTCATTCCATGGGATCTGTGAACAAGATGACTGGCAGCTCTGGCGTTTTATTTTAGATTTGTTTTTAGGGTGGTAAATTTACTTCTGAGGCTTCTTTTGTTTCAAGCCCCCTCCCCTTTCCAACCCCCACAAAAAAACCCAAGTAATGATACTATTTTCTTATTTTAGATCTCATAAAAAGGTTTTCAATAGTCAGTTGAAATTCATGTTTGCATAGATGTTTATATAATTCGAATTTTGATTAATTATAATATTAAGAAAATAACCCTTTCAAAAGTTATCCGCTCTCTTAGCATTGAAGTTTTATTTGTAGATTCTACTCAACATCAAGGCATGCAATCAAGCAATAATCATGGAGAATAAATATATCATGTTCATCCTTAATAATTCAGTTCTTACTTTATTGGTTGAATTTGGTGAACAACTTCCTGATTAATGATTGAAATGTTGATCATTGAGGGTTGAAATCTTCCCAAAAAGAAAAAAGTGAAAGAATTACTTTGGGTTTTCGTTAATCAGTTTCTTGTGATTTCTTTCATTCAAGTGAACCAGTAATGTTTGAACTTTGTTTCCTCTTTTTTCCTTCTCTTTTGGTTATTTAGAAATTGAAGGGCACAATATGGAAGCCGCTTTGCAGTTTGGCCTCTCTACTTTATGGAGTGTATTGTTTGTTTAAGAAAGTATCCCATGATACTGGAGTTTGTTGTGGGGTCCTGAACATGTAGGGCATAAGATGTGTGGTTCTCTTACAAATCTGTTTTAATGCTTTACTTCGCCACAAATTCTGTAAATGATAATGTTTCTTTAACTCCATATTTCAATGATAAGTTTTCTATATAAAATGTGATCTTCCCTTTTGTATATATTTATCCTCGCAAATCTGCTAATTTGTTGTATGGATGATTGGTTATAGTGTGTCTATCTTATGCTTTGGTAAATAAGGTTTGAGACTTGTATATTTTAAGAAAGAAAATATTTCTGTTTCTTGTTTAAGTGAAAATACTTTGGTTTCAGCCCTTTGTTTGTTACCTGGAAGAAAGTGGTGAATGGTGGGGAGCCTCGACTTCGAGGTTGTATAGGAACACTAGAAGCACGCTACTTGGTTAATGGCTTCAAAGATTATGCACTGACCAGGTCTGATGATGTAATTATGCATTTTCTTTAGTAATTACATAAACTGCACTTCCTTGAATTATGAACTACAGTCTCCATTCCACGTGGTTGGGAGGGGAGTTCTCTTTAAGTGGGACTGTGTTACTTGCCCCTGTACTTAAAGCATGTTGAGAAATGCTTGTAGCAGGCTTGTTTATATTTGAATTGTGTTTCGTATTGTAAGGACATAACCATAAACATAAATATCATTCAAGGAATTTTTGGATGTTTCTTTCTGATAGAGATCTTTCCTTTTTCAAGCATCATATTGGTGACAAATCTGATGAGTTAATTAGTATCTTCATAAAAAATATCGAATGGCTTGGTTCTGGATAGTTGCTGGTATTCTCATGCAACATACTAGGGACATTGTTATTGAGCTTAGCTTCTGCTGTTTGTTCCTTGCTAGTTACCTTTAGAAGGCTAAGGTTTTTCTAGGTTTAAGCTTTTGTACTGTGTGCATCATTTGTAAAATCAATTTCAGTTATCTGACAGAAAAGTTTACAGAAAATATACAAGGTTTTGATTCTTAAATTATGTTATAAATATTATCAGAACCTTGGGACCTATTTATTTCAATAGCTCATGAATATGCTGATTTTTAGAAGAAAAAATTGAAGGACTCGCTTTATTTCCTTGTCCTGCAATTGGTTGACCATTAATCTTTAAATACTCCTTCATTTTTGTTCTTTGAAATATTTCACAGTGCTCTCAAGGATCGCAGATTTCCACCCATACAGGCTAAGGAATTGCCTTATTTGGAGTGTACAGTATCTATTCTTACTGATTATGAAGCTGCTGACCACTACCTTGATTGGGAGGTATGTGCTGATTTATTTGTTTTATGCAGAGCTTTAAGAAAGAATGTAAAAATAATGTCCATTAGTTGAGCTGTCCAACGGTGATCCTGCATTGTTCTCAGTTCAATGTTTGGTCTGATTTTTTTTTTTTTTTTTTGTAACGCTGCATGTTACTGAATTTTGAGATAGTGTTTCTCATTATAGATGCCCGTTACAGAGAAGGAATGGTTTGTTTTATTGTTTTGAAAAAAATCGACTGCAAAGCTGATAAGCATACTTTGACGTCTTTGTCCTTTGATCCTTTGACATCTAAATCTCACAACAGAAAAATTAACCAATGAAATTAACATATGATGTAATCGATTCATGCTTATTTATGGCCTTGAGTTTCCATTTTATCGTATATGGGTTTCCAAACTCTAGCATAACGCAACATTAACAAACCTAAGATCGATAAGTGATTATGTTTTGTTTTATTTAGGATCGTATTATATATGATATGAAACTTGATTTAAAGTGGCTGAAGCATAAAAATTGTTTCTTGATTGGAGAGAGGAAATTGGGGTTATAAAGCATCTAAGTTGGAACTCTGAGGCCAAAGGAGATTTTTGTGCTGATAAAGATTTATTCTTTTTTGCTAATATTTCTTTGCTTCACAAATATGCTCAGTATGGGACCCCCACTTCTTTTATTTTCTTTTAGGATTAACCTAAAGAAGACAACCAGAGAGTAACTTTGATTGCTACATTGTTTACACATTCTACGTATTTGATGTCTGAGTTTCTGCTTACTAATGATAGGCTTGTGATGATTATATATATTTTTTTAATCCTCTGTGGCTGTGCTGACAGTTCATTATACAATTGTTTTATGTAATATTATGGATGAGGTTGAGTATTTCAAGTACAGAAAACATTAAGGGACCAGACAATGTGCAATGAATGCAAAATATTTGCTTATTTCTTGGTTTTGTGTTCGTTTTTCTTTTTGCACTTTAGATTTCATTCTACTATTTTTCTTGCAGGTAGGAAAGCATGGTATAATTATTGAGTTTATTGATCCTGACCATCATACAAGGCGAAGTGCCACTTACCTGCCTGAAGTAGCTGCCCATGAAGGTAGCTTAGATTATGTTTACTACTCCCTCTGTTCTTTTTTCTTTTTTCTTTTTTCTTTTTTCTTTTTTCTTTTTCCTTTTCTTTCTAGAAAATTTTTGTTTCTATTTATCTGTCTCTTTAAAAGTCCAATAATATTACAATTTTTTCAATTGCACCCGTCTCTTTATTAACTTTAGAAGTTCAAGGCATCATTAATGACTAAAATAAATTAAGAGGATACTAGAAAATCTAAAAGGAATCATAATATGTATTCATTGCATTTCTTAATCGGTTTGTAACTTTGAAAGATTGATGAAAAGAAATGGAGGGAGTATTAGATATAAATTTAAACTAGGGTGGAATATTGCTGATGAAATGAAGGAGGAGATTCTCAAAGGTGAAACACAACTTCTATAACTTCACTCTGACAACTCCACTTTTACAAAAGCACAACTCTTAACCTATCCATAAAAATTTGCATAACCTTTAAACTTCCTCCTATTTACTGGAATTTGCTAAAAATTGTCAATCACATCTTTCTAAATACACTAATATTCATAAATTTCGCGCACAATACTTTTTCCGCATACTTTTTCCAACAAGGATTCAGTTTTTTATAATTTGAACAGGTAACATGAAGAAGTTTCCTCTTAGTTCTTAGCTTGCTTATGGGGAGGTTCTAAACGAGTTAAAAAAAGAAAAGAAATCTGGTCCTTGAAAAAATTATGACTGAAAAATGAGTATTTTTTCTTACAACTGCAATGGCTTTCCTATAATCACTGACCATGGAAATTTTGTCAGCAAAAATTTATGGAGTTGTGTAACGAAATGGCAGAGAGCATTATGAGATCATCTGTTGGTGATATCCATCACTGGAAATGGATGTCCTTTTTATCACGCAGAAGACGATATGTATAATATTTATTATTGACATTCCTGTCCACACAATTACTTTTTTCATTCCATTTTTCCTCTTTGACATGGTTTTCTTATGCCTCTAACTGGTTGATATATAGTGAAATGTGGGTGAAAATCCGACGATCTGTGTCTGCATACTTTGGTTATAGGTTGGACAAAAACAGAGGCCATTGACTCTTTGGTCCGCAAAGCAGGCTACAATGGCCAAATTACCGAGTCACTCAGGAAGCGTTTACAGCTGACTCGTTACCAAAGCACTTTATTTACCATGAACTACAGTGAGTATGTCTCCTATGTGAAGGAGACAAGAGGCGGGCCTGCCTTTATTCTTGGGGCAAAGCCACATCACTGATGCTTCTTACAGCCAATCTTTGCTGAAAACAAAGAATTCCTATACATGATTCTGATTCAATTGTCTGTTGGGTTGGATCTGATTTCTTCTCTAGCCCCAGATACTGTTGTAATTGTTGCAACTTTTCATTCTTCAAATTCATTTGATTTTGAAGAAACCTATTTATCACTGAACTCAGCTTCTGTGACTGTCTACTACTATCCACCTTTTTCAGCAGCGCAAGTACGCTGCAGAAATCTCGAACTGTTTTATATGTAACTCTTATGAATGACTGATATTTCAACTTTTTCTCTGCCATTTCATTTCAGGTTATTTAAAGCTGTTTTTTTTCCCTTTTAAGTAAAAGTGTCTGAATTGTGCAATCAGAGTAGGTGAGAGCTCTATGGTGTGGTTTGGTGAGTTTGAAAAGTTCAAAATTTGTGAGCACTTTTGGATTATTAATGGTTTATTTGGACACTTGTGCCAATTGATTTGGTTAGTGACTACAATTTGCTCGGAGATGTGAGGGTTTAATTTGAAGGGTAAAGGTGCAAATTTGGCTTCAAATTATTTTTCCAAGAGCATCTGATAGTTTAAATTATCAGAGATGGTGTAAAACAAATTATAAATTTTCAAAAATGGAGCATTTAATAGCCCGTCATTAATTTCAGTTAACAGACGTTATGTGGGGTTCATAATGACACGTAGCATGACATGTTAGCATGGTAAAAGTATAAATTTAGTCATGAATTATTTTCTGAGAAGCATTGGGTAGCCTCTATTATAAAAAAAAATGGATCATCCAATACCTTCCCTTTAATTTTGACCAAACATTATTTATTTTTGTACTTATGAAGCCATAAAGCATTAGTCTCTCCATCTTCTTGCCTTCGTTTTCAATCTCAATTCGAAAAGAAGAGGTTTAAAAAGTTTTTATCTAAAAATATTCATGAAGACGACACTGACAAAGTAGAAGAAATAATTCATGAATAAATTAAGTTATTATCAAGCTTTTCACATGCATAGTAAAATCAAGCTTCTATTTTATTGGCATCATTCTTATGAATGTCTTTAGATAAGAACTCATTGAACCTCTTCTTCTGGAGTTTATATTGAGATCGAATACAAGAAGATTGGAGAGATTAATGCTTTGTGAGTTTTTAATATAAAAATAAATAATATTTGGTCAAAATGAGAGGGAAAGGTGTTGGATGGTCCATTTTTTTATATTAGAGGCTATCCAGCGCTCCTCAAAAATAGTTCGCGGCTAAATTTGCACCTTTACCTTACTGATGTGTCGTGCCACGTGTCATTGTAAGTCTCACATAACGTCCATTAGCTGAAGTTAATGGTGTGTTACTAAATGCTCCATTTTTGAAAGTTCGTAATTTATTTTATACCATCTAATAGTTTAGGCTATCAACTGCTTCTAGAAAAATAGTTTGTGATTAAATTGCTACTTTACCTTAATTTTAATGGAAAAAATGATTAGAGATTCAAATAAGATATTTATGGGATACAAGCGAACAAAAATTTTTTTTTAATTTTTATTTTGTGATCCAATCATTACAATAATTTGACTTTATTGAAAATATCAATTCAAACCTTTCAAGCTTTCCTTTGCATGTCGAATTGAAGCCATCTTGTCTCATTTTAAGGAGCAAGTTATAATAACTTTAATTTTAGACAGGTCACTTGTAAGGAATTTAAAATTTTGCAAAACTAAAAAAAAATATTTTTAAATGTCCAACACTTGAAAAAGTTGGTATTTATATCTTTTGACTATAAAGATGTTTACTACAGTAATATGTAAAAATGATGTTTCTTTAATTAAGGATTACATAGTACTTTTCATATTGATCATTATCTAATAAATTGTCTCAATTAGAAACTTTATTAATCATATTTCCCAATTAAAAGAATTTAAAAAATCTTATTAATTATATCTTAAATAATTCAAAATTTCTTTTTTTTTTTAATCATGATATTTCAAAAAGTGTCTTATAATGCAGAACCAGAAGGAACATGCGGGAATGTTGCATGATAGGGGGGAGTTTTTGAATGCCTTCGGACTAGCCTGAGACAACGGATATATGTAGACTATGATTGAATTAAATAGTTAAACTCAGATTCAGCTGATTATGAAGAACTAGGATCGAACTGGTAACGCATGTTTAGCCATGCTAATCCCAATAAAAGGTGGCCTCCACAATCTTTCCCAACCAATTGAATCGCTCATGACACATCCTTCTCACAATTGAAAGTAGTAGTTTTTGTTTCAAATAGCAAGTAATGACAATTGAGTGTAATCATAAATCTTTAACTTCCCATAGATGATTATTAGGATAGATGGCAGTTCATCACGCACCAAAGCCACTGGTATTTCTTATTGTCCTCTTGCTTTATTAACATTGCCCAAAGGAGATGAAAGGGGGGCAAGGAAAAAGAAAGAGAAAGCACTTGATTCTTAGCCATACCATGCATTTACTTCATCGTAACATCCAACAAGGCTGAGAAAGGATCTCATTGCTGTTTATTCTTGGATAAACTCATACAGACAAAATCATAGTCTACGGATACCTTCCCATCAAAAATTGCTCCGGTACCAATAAACACCCTTCTGATGTTCGTCTGGCTCCACATAGATGCACTCTCCTGCTTCCCTCCACAAGGCCTTGTAAAACGGAGTCCCGTCAAACTGGTAGTACTCTCCAAGAAGAGGCTTCACCGCTTTAGTTGCTTCCATTGCATGGTAGTGAGGCATTGTGGAGAAGAGATGATGGGTCACATGAGTGTCTGTTATGTGATGAAACACCTTGTTCAGTATGCCATAGTCTCTATCCACCGTCGCCAATGCTCCTCTCAGCCAGTCCCATTCAGATGAATCATAGTGTGGCAATGCACAGTGAGTGTGCTGCAAATAAGTGATTGTCACCAGGAAGCTGTTCACAATCAGCAATGGCACCCCATAAACACAGAAAAGCCAACCCACTCCTTTCACACTTGCTATGTGATAGAGCACGTAGGTTGCGCCAAACACACAAGCATCAGACAGGTATATTAGCAGCCTCTCACGGTTAGAATAGATGGGGGCACGGATTGTAGTGGCTTGCGAAACGATCATAGTGTCTGCCAGAAACATTGAAGGCCAAGTACAAAGGCCACCCAAGGGTGAGTGTAATGAGGAGAGTGAGAGCCCTTCCCAGTGGGTTGTTTAGGTATTTGCTGCACCATGCCATTTTGGACTTGGGTTTCGGGACAAACACTTCATCACGTTCGAGGGATGCTGTGTTGGAGTGATGGCGGCGATGGCTGATCTTCCATGAGAAGTATGGGACTAGAAGTGCAGAATGGAGGGTTAGACCTACCAAATCATCAAGCCATTGGAAGTCACTGAAGGCATGGTGGCCACACTCATGGGCAATCACCCCACACACCGGTGAGAATGCAACCTTGGAGAGCCCAATAGATGGGCCAGAGAAAGTAGGGAATGGGGTGGGGAAGGAGATGGAAGTAAGTAGTGGCAGTATAGAGACTAAAGGCCAAGAAAAAGTCACGAGCAACATAGGAGAATGAGCAGAAGAGGGAACGCTCAAAGCAATGTGGAGGAATGGCTTTCTTGAGTTCCCCAACTGTGAAGGGTGGTTTTGAGTATGGAGACCTTGAGAGAGGCTTCTGTTGCTCTCCAGATATTTCTCTAGGTGCAGAAGCACACGGCCTCCGGCTCCCATTGTTTCCTCAGACTAGCTGGCATGAAAATAGGATTAGGCAAGTTCTGAATATCTAATTCCAAACACAGGAATCTTTGAAATACCACTATAAAATAAATGGCAGATGAATAAAACAATGATCAGAAAACAATATTCCAGAATCTGAAGGTGGGTCCTGTGTCTGCCATGGCATGACAGGAAATCACATGCAAACAAAGAAGTGGTCCTGCCAAGCTTGTAGGCCTATGACCCTTCAGTTAAACCCAAAAATGAAGGGACAAATGGGTGTGGGGGGAAATAATCAACATATTATAATATTCCCCTAAGCTCACGGGAAAATAACCAGAACAAAATTAACACATTTAGAGTTCATATGCCCTGCAGACCAATTTAACTTCATGACACGTAGCTAGTATCATTTTTCCTCTATTTGAAAGGGTGCTCCCAGAATTGATTTGGAAACCAACATGGAGGATGTTTACACCGAGTTAGAACACTATATTAGAGTTTCAGAAATAGGTTGATATGTCGCATGTAAGGCCAGGGATTTCTGATTCACAGGTTTGCTTAAATGTGTGACTCTAACCAGCTGACATACAAAACTAAATACAGTGATGAATTTTACAGGAGGGCCCACTGTAGTATGGCAAAGACCTATTTTCCAACCTTCCATGGAAGTCCAACACAAGTTCTGTGGCACTCATGATCATTTACTGGCCACATATTTTATCGAGGCTTTCCTTCAAATAAAAGAACGAAACAAAGGTCAAGTTCTTCGCAGGCGTGACTTTCGAGTTCACATGCAAAAC
>NW_026557296.1:0-25244 GCF_029017545.1 Prosopis cineraria | reverse complement strand
ATTAATGACATGCGGAACCGTTGAAGAAAAAATATACAGGAAGCAGGTAAATTTCAACCTTTTACTTTGATGTACCAATTATTGATCTATGGTAATGAGGAAGATAGAAAACTTAATATTACTTCGGATTTAGTTTTGAGTGAATCTCATTTATTTGTAGTTCTCTTTGTTTAGATTTTGATTCAATCCATGACACTCTGATTATTTGATTTTCAGGTATACAAGGGGGATTGTTTCAAACGGCAACAGAGCCATAAAGAGCAAATTCGGTACTTCAGCCAGCAGGTACAAGTGTAGTGAGAGTATTGCTTATTTCTAATGTATGCTGAGAACATCTTTGACTAGCGTGTGGTGCAATGTAATAACTTCTTCAGTCATCCTTTTCAGGATCTCCGAAGCTTTTCAGTCTCCCAAAGGAGGGTTTTGATGTGTCTGTTACTCAGAAGCAATTAGAGGAGGAGCATGCTTGTGAAGATACAGTGTATGAGTTTCAAATCTGAGCATACTGTCGAAGCAATAGAGTGCTGCATGTAGCTTTCTGATTTTGGACTTTTGTATTTGTGTTGTTCAGGGAGGACTCGTTTAAAGCACACATAGAGTTCTTGAAAAGTCAAGGCATAGGTGGAGTTAGTCACCACAGTTTCTCTTTTTTCCAAACAGCACCAGTCCATGATGCACCTGGGGATGATGAAGTGCCAAGGGAAAAACAATACATAGTTATTAGGATATGCTTCCCATGTGGGTGCTTTGTTCTTTTTCACAAGATGTAATGCTGAAATCTTGCTAATGCTCTTGGATGTTATAATTTTATTTTACTTTATGGATTATGGATGATGTACTGTTAAAATATGCAAAATATTCTTTCTTGAATTGGCTTCTTTTGGACCATAGTATTATGTTAACTAATTGCTTAATTAAACAATGCTGCGTGATGAGCTTCTTTTTATGCTGGGAGCGTCAGCATCAACTTCCCTTGACGTCCTGTTGATGGGTAATTATTCATCGTCATACGGATATTAGATCGATTCCTCCCCCACTCAAACTTTTTTTTTCTTTTGATCTATGGTCTGACCTTGTTTATTTAACCTATTTTTTATTTGGTCAGAGCTGAGTTTGCTTTCAATCCAAAGGAAGTCAAATTGAACAAGAAAGGCTCTTCCCCAAATAGCGCTGGTAAATTGACTGAGTCTGAAATCAGGGATAAAATCAAACGGATTTCTCAAACACTAGCAAATAAGGTATTATTATGTTCTTGTTAGATCGGAAACAATCAATCAATGGTAGTTTAGTGAGGATTGGTTGGTTCATGTCAACTTCACATCTGAAATATTGGCGAATCATGACATTATGTGCTTTGCATTGAATCAGTTCACAATTGATGCCTCCCTGCTATATAAACCATTGCAGGCAATGATTTCTAGATTACCTGATAGGGGAGAAAAACTACAGCAGCGGCTTGCCGAGCTAAATTCGGAGCTCAGCAAATTGAAGATGGAAGAAAGAGAAGTGATTGATTTGGATGATATAACTGGAGAATTTCAAAGGGTATTGAATGTGTAGATCATTATTAAGAGAACTTGAAATTGAATGGATCGAGCCGTGCTCTGTTTTGGCTGCCTTGTAGACAGAAAATTGCCAAATGATTACTTTCATGTGGCAAGATAAGGCAGTCTCTTGTGCATTTTTGTCAAAGGTGGTGCATTTTTTGGTCAGTTTTTGCTATTCAAAAAGTGAATATAATATTTTGATTTATTCAAAACACCTTTAGTTACTTGAGTGGAAAATAATAAAATAAAAGTATAATTGAAATTCCTGTATTTTGAATCAAATGGGGTTTTAAAAAAAATACTCTATATTGCGATTTGGGGGGAGTAAAATTTTGCAATGGCAATAGCTTTTATTATAGTTGACCTGTGTGTGGCTTAATTATAAACTAATATAATTAATTAATAACAACTTAACAAGCCAAGCCTCACTAATTTTTATTAAGCAAGCTTGACGTTGAATGATTTGTGATCGTGCTTATAGTCTAGTTTCTCAAGTTTTTGCCTTTTCAAACTAGAAAATGCGGTGGTACCAGCCAGGAAAAAAACATGTTTTTTCAAGCTTTTGATCTCAATCATGTTGCATATTTGTGCAGGGTGCAACTTCTTCATTCATGTGTACCAATTTATCAATATCCTGTGCACTGAATACATGGTGATCAAGGAAAATTTTATACCATAACAGAATAAAAAAGGCTGCGCTTTCTCGTATCTTTGTGTGAGAAGCTTTAAACCAAAAAAAAAAAAAGAACTAATGGTTGCCCGAAAGATAAAGAAAAGAGAAAATGGGCATGCCACATCAGAGGAGACCAAGTATACACACTCTTCATGGTTCTCAACTCTCAAGCGGCCAACAAAATAGCCCGCGGAAACTTGGAATACGATTGCAAGCTTTTATGACACGTGGGACTGGACTCATTAACTCATCTCGGAGAATTATGATGAACCCAGGCAGAGCTACAAAGTCAAGGAGGGGGCTATATACTCTTATTGGGACCTCTCTTCCAAGACCCAGTCAGCAGGATCTTTCAAAATCTAAACTAGGGAGGGGAAAGGCACAGGATAACATAAAAAGTTTGGAAAGAAATAGTTGCTTTGAAGTTAGTGCTACCATGAATTGCTTAATCAAAACTTGAGGAGCGACTCCATCTTCCTTGTAAATAGTCCTCCAACGAGACACTCTGCTCAGAGCTACTGACAGAAGCTGTATCATCGTCCAGGTCCAGCAAAGCAAGGTTCAAATGGGACTGAATATTATTCAGTCCCCCATCAGACGCTTCAAGTTCTTCTGGTGCACCGACTTCTTGTTTTGCCCAACTTGTCACTTCCTCATCACCATGCAGAAGTTTCAATATCTGCTCTCAAGAAACATCATCAGACTGTAACTTCGCGGCAACAAAAAAAAAAAAAAAAAAAGAGGCGTGACAATAAGGATGTGGCAGAATTGAACAGAGGAGACTCACAATGTCGATTTGAGGTCGAGATTTAGGTGATCGTCGGAGGCAAAGGGTAGCAGCCAAAGCCATTCTGTCAATTAGCCACTCTTGAGGATCGCCAACGCTTGAATCAAGCAATTGTGAGAGCTTTCCATCCTTTAGAATTGGTCTTGCCTGGATATTGTCACAATCGCATTCATTCTCAACACTTTGATATACTACGACCAGATCTCATAGGATATTCAATTATTATTTTGGTTGTTTGGTAGACGTTCCAATTATTATTTAACACAGCAGAAAAGCTTACCCACATCACAAGACTCTCCTGGCCCTTAGGGGATTCGTTATTGATGGGCTTCCTGCTAGAAAGAAGCTCAAGAAGCACAACACCAAAAGCATATACATCGATTCTGTCAGTTACCCTACCATGCATAAAGTACTCTGGAGCCAGGTATCTGCCAGAAAAGAAAATGTTCTGAAACATGAAACATTTAAAGTTGACCAGTCCAGAGAGGATTTAGAGGACATGATACACACCCAAAGGTTCCAGCCACATCAGTACAAGTAACGTGGGATGAAGAAGAACCCCAACTGGCAAGCCCAAAATCGGAGAGCTGATGACAAATAAGAATCAAGTGTAATAAATTCAAAAAGGAACATAATCAATCAATGGAAAAAAGGTAACTACAGCACCTGAGGCTCAAAATTATCTGAAAGAAGGATGTTTGAAGATTTTACATCCCTGTGAATCACAGCATATGCACAGCCATTATGCAGAAAGTTCAGTGCCTCAGCAACGCCCACAGCCACTTTATACCTCTCTTGCCAGCCAAATACATTACAGTCCTTCTTATCACCTTCAACAAAATACACGAGTAAGAAAGAAATTGGAGACATGATGATTATGTAATTCCGAGCAGGCAAGACCAAATAGATATCTACCATGAATGTTCTCTTCTAGGCTTCCTCTTGATAGAAAATCATAAACCAAAAGCAAGTTATTGTCGTCAAAAGAAAACCCAGATAAAGATATTATGTTCTCATGATGCAAAGTTGTGATGATCTCAATTTCCAGCTGAAACTCTTTGAACACATCTTCTGATGGCTTCAAAATTTTTACGGCCACCACCTTGCCATCTAGAAGACATCCTTTATAAACATAGCTACTGCCACCTTTGCCAACCAAATTATCTGAAAACATTATTAGATTTCATTAAAATATATCCCAAACAAAAGAAGTAATCGGAACCATGATAGGGACAGGAAAGTTAATGCAAAGAAAACAAACCAGGCGAGAAGTTAGCAGTTGCAGAAGCAAGTTCTTGGAAACTATATACTCTGCATGAGGATGAGTACTTCTCCTGTAACCTGGACAATTCTTCATGAAAGTTGCTCAAGCCAGAGTTAGCAGCAGATCTGAATGGCACAATGGCACCGCTCTGCCCATCAAGGGTAGTAATGTCATTTTTGTCAATATTAATTTGTTTAAGATCTGGATGGACTACAGCTGATGAATGCCAGCTGGGCTGTTTAACAACCCGTTGAAAAACATATGGATTGCTCACATAGGATTTCTGTATATGCTTTTTGGGCAGAAATACCTGGCGAAGGACAGACCAACCATGTTTAGACTGGTTTGATTCCTGAACCACAGTTGCATACCAAGGACCACCAGTTTTCTGGACCGGTACTAAAGCTAGTGAATCATTCTTTTCCTGATCATCAGGCAAAGCTCCAGTTGCAGAACTCTCTGGAAGTGCCAACACCCTCGCACAACTTTCACAGTTCCTGGGATTTGTCTTTGTACAAGGCTTGAAAGATTTATGTAATAAAGCCGGGCCTTCATTCAGTTCTATTAAAATAAATAGTTGTATTAATTCACATTTTTTTCTGATTGACTAATCACAGTTTACAATAGAGAACATAGCACTATATATCGACCACGTTGAATTGACAATAGTATTTCTCTTGAAAACAAAGAATTAAAAATGTCAGAGTGATTATACAGAAATACAGGTACGACCTTGAATAGCACGTATTTTCGTAGCCTCTCTGTGGAACGCAATTTTGCCATTGTCAACAGCAAAGACAGAGATATATTTGGGCAGTTTTTTTGCACAATACTTGGCAACGGATGCCGATGACCGGATTGTATGATGCGTTTTAGAAGTCCCCAAAATTACAGTTGATGCACCGAGCGACTTCGCCTCCCGTACAAGAAGTTTCCGAGATGACTCACCTCTACATACTTTCAGCTTGAGACCAACCTGGGGAATGTTCAGCGGACTTGAGGCTCAAAATTCACAATTAAAAAAAATGTATAAAAGGATTTTTAGTTGCAAAAAGATATCCACAATGTCATTCACCTAACAATTTAGAATCTAGAATTCTAATAATCACCCGAGACTAATTTCGAGAAACCTCGCATTTCGCCAGAATCCAAGCAAACGATTAAAATATGTAACGAAACGGTTAAACCAACAAATAATGAGAGTGTGAGAGCAGTACCGAACCTGCTTCAAGTTGCA
This sequence comes from Prosopis cineraria, assembly GCF_029017545.1. Classification (NCBI taxonomy): domain Eukaryota; kingdom Viridiplantae; phylum Streptophyta; class Magnoliopsida; order Fabales; family Fabaceae; genus Prosopis; species Prosopis cineraria. Next base: position 19,736 of record NW_026557296.1, on the reverse strand, counting down.
GAAACCTTCGTAAACGGCAAGAACAGAATCAAAAGTATTTACAAGAGAGATGAGCGATCCCGTACCCGCTGCACCAAAACAATCAGATTAAATATAGACCAAAACCAAAGCAAAATCGAAGGTGAGAGAGAAATAGAGACCAGGCATACTGCCGATAACGTGAAGCGCAATGACATGGTCACCAGGCTCCGCCACTTTGACGAGGGCCCATGTAAGCAATTCCCTGCTCCGAGGATCCAACTTCACCCCGACCACGACCGTCCGACCACCGTCGCAGTCACTAGTGCCTTCGTCGGACGCCATACTTTCTCCGGACAGCTTCATTTACCTGTACCTCGCAAGTGGTACCTCCAAGAGAAGGAGACGTGGGAAACGCCGTCGTTTCTCCCGCCCTAGCCGAGTCGCTTTCCTTCCTTTCTCACTCTTATCGGGCTTTCCCACTCTGTGTATTGGGAATAGAGGAAACGAATCCTGCTCGACGATGGTGGCTATGGCAAAAACTGTCCCCGAAGAGAGGTATATTCCCGTGCTTCTCGGATCATAATTTCTCCTTACACTGGTTTTTCTGAACCGCTGCCAGAGTGGACCCCACTTAAGAATAGTGCTTTCACCTTTCGCCTCCAAAAAAGAAGTTCGTTAACGTCTAGAGTGCCGTTGGTATATAGTCAAGAAACGAGTTTTTGTATTTTTTTTTAAATGCAAATCGAAGAGAAATTGAAATAATAATAATAATAATAACCGATTGGCCGCAAAAATATACCATAATAACTTGGATCCTGTGGAGCAGTGCATTTGATTTAATTTTAATGTTTTTTTTTTAAAATATAGAATAAATATAACTTTCAATTGCTATTCTAGAAATAATAATTCACATCAAAAACTAAAAATTAATAAATAATTCTATTATATAATCGATTCAATTATTTTCCCAACAAATACTTCAAGTTAGATGTTGACAATGAGATCATGTTCTTTTATGATAACAATATATTACTCATTAACCTCTTTATAAGTCATTTTTATTAATCTCATTAATATTAATGTAAAATAATATAAAGAGTAAAAGTATGTAAAGTTTTAAATATATCTTTATATAATAAATTTAAAAATAGTGTTATATTACTTTCTCTCCCTCACAAAGAATAATTTAAAAAAAATTAAATATTACTTAAAAATTATATTATAATTTATAAAAAAATTAATAAATTTCTTAAAATATGTCTTGTAAAGGTATTCGAGGGGCATTTTGATACTTTTATTGCAGAACAAGAACACTATCTTATTTTAATATTAATAGTACATGCTCCTACTATTCATACAGCGTGCAAATTCCGTAGTGAAGACTTGTGAAATTACAGTAGAGCGCATGCCAGCGAAGCGGATTACTTTTTTTCAAAGTATAGAATATTTTCAATTATCATTATACCTTAAGATAGTTTTTATAATTTTTTTAACTATGTATTTACTTCATTTATTATTCTATTTAAAAATGATTTAAAGAGGGTATAATAAAAGTTAAGTGTTAATTAAACGTTTTGAGAATTGTAAAATTTATTGAAGAAGTGAAATAATGAGGAGTAGTATTGGAATTTAGTTTTATTCAAAAATGTTTTATATTTTAATATATCCATTCACCTACAAAATATCACAACGGTATAGAGATGAGGATGGGTTAGGAGGCTGACAGAAGAAATTGAAATACAAGGAGTTTGAAAATGTGGGGATGTCACAGTCGGAGAACATTTCAAAAGGAAGAAGCTACTACAAGTAGTTGTGGCATTATTAAATATATGGCTAAATTGGAGAAATAGACTATGGGCTTTAATTACCACCGAACATGAAGCACATGAAAGTTTGTTGATGAAAAAATTGAGTGACCAATAAATAAACGGTGTTACGGCCTTGAGGGTCAAATCATTCATGCGAGGGGCTACTTTTTATTTGGGGTCCATTCGGAGAATGATTTCACTTCTTTTGGCATTCATCATGATGAATACTGCCCTCTTTTATTTTTTTAATTCTATTAATATTAATTAATAATTAATGAACTGGGGTATCCCATCGATTTGAGATCAAATCAAATTAGATATCATTATTACATGTCATCCTTTTGTTTTTATTAAGTAATCATAGCTCGTCTCTTCTTTCGTACATTTAGCTCTCGACTCATACTATTAAACTATGCAATATTATAATTTATCAATTTTTTTTGTCAAATTATAATTTGTCAGTTAAATTCTATACACTTAGTGAATCAATATTTAGCCAATTGATATGGGCCCAATAAAAAGAACTAGTGTAACACCCCAATGTTTTACATCTTAGCTTAAGTATTGATCAAAAGTTTAAGTTGTCTTTTTCTATTGAAATCAGGATGTTTTGGCAAAAATATATGGCAGTAACATTTAGGTTGTTTATAATGCGATTAATTGATGATCTAAGGATTATATCTCTCACTTTTGTTAGTTATAGGGTAAGTTTTGGTCAAAATTGGAGCATTTACCCTTGTCTAATTGTAGATGAAGTTTGTTTTGGGGTTTACCAAGCAAGGATGCTAGCCTCATGTTGACTGATCAAAATGTGAAGTTCAATTGTAGGTGGATTAAATTGTGAAGTGTTTGATCATGAGTGGACAGAAAACAGATAATCATTTTAAAACTCAACAATCAAATTATAAATGAGGTTTTTGGTTTGAAAAATTCGATAGCAACTTTTGGGCTTTGGTTCCTCCTCCTCCTCCTCCTCTATTTGAGGGGTTTTGGCCAAAAATTTAAGAGGTTTGAACCTCCAAATGTTGATTTGAGATGTGTCTTTGGCTCCTCCTCCTCCTCTTCTATTTAACTAGTAAAAATTTTGAAATTTATCGAGGTTTTAATTATTGGAAACTAAGGGTCTGAATCTTGTACTGATTAAGGAAATTTTTTAGTTCGAAGAGGCAAGTTTAAGCTTTCTCTAACCTTGTTTGGAATTATAGATGGTGGCTTTTGAATATTACGTTTGTTTGGAGAAAACCTATGCTATTTAGAAGATAAAATTTAAATTTTTGATGAATTGATGGTTGAAGAATGAGGTTATTGGATTAAGATAACTTAATTATGCCTATTGGAATGTGAAATTGTGATTGGATTGGAGGTTATATTAAATTTTAGATTTTTAGTGTATTTATTCTAAATTTTCTTAGGATTTTTGGCTTTGGCTAATTGGATGATAGTTTTATCAAAGAATTTATTCAACCAAAAACTTTAGGTAATAAAGATTATGTGTTTAAAATTTCATTGAATTTAAAAGTGATATGATTTATCATTTTGAACTCAAGATTTCTATTCTAAAAGGACATATTTGGAAATAATTAATGAAATTAATTTATATTATGGAAATTGGTGTGAGAATTAATCATTTGTGTTGACAAGATAAAAATTGATAGTTGAGATACTTAGAAGAATATTATTAGTTGTGATGATGTGTACTTTATGGTCTGATTGTTGTTCTAAGCCTTATAGGCTTCATTGTAGTTTTTGAGTAGGTGGGTTCCTATGGATCAAAGTGTGGGTTGTTTGATCATGTGAGGTGGTTTTGGCTGGCCTTATTGCTCTTCTAACTTGAAAGGTTGAGGTGATTGAAGTTTAATTCTTGTTGTAACATGTACATGCAATAGATATTTTTTACATGCGTGAGTTTCCATTGATATTTATTGATTATAATACCTCTTTTTATTGTATAAAACTATTAATAATGAGTTCATATGAGTTTTCAATAATGGTATGAATATGGGTTTAAAGAAATGGTTTTTGAATTTTATACATGTACATACATATATACATACACATATACACATATATATTGATGTTAATGTTGGAATATTGGATTTAAAAAATGATTTTAAAAGTTTGGAAAACAATACCTAAAGAAAATATTGTTTTGGCATTTTAGAATAATTTTAAGAAATATAAATTAATGTATTAAGTTGTTTGGATTCAAAGACTAACTAAGAAAGTAGCTTATTTTGCCCTATTGGTATTGAATATGAGAATTATATTTTAAATTGATTTTATACATCATACCCAGTATTTGTGATGTGTGTGTATTAGGAAGTGTCTTATCCCCCTATTATATAATTGATGATGGATTTTGTCCTTTTGTTATTAATGATAAATTTTGATTATAGTTGATGGTGTATTGTGTTCCTGTATTATTATTATTATTATTATTATTATTATTATTATTATTATTATTATTATTATTATTATTATTATTATTATTATTATTATTATGGAATTGGGATGTGACTATTGCGAGTTGATGGTTATTGATGATCATTTATTACCACATGGTAAATGCTAGTTCCTAAAATATACATTCTTATGGCCAAGAAGGGCAAGGGGATAGCTAGCATATAAGACATATCATTCCTTATCTATTGTCTTCGGCTTTGAAAGTGAAAAGAGAAAATAGGTAAGAGTATTTACTAAATCACAATGGCTAAACTATAGAAGGTGGATACAATTCCATGACTCTCCTCTAGAATGCAAAGAACCCCTAGCCAATGACTGTATGAAGAGGTTTGTCATGGAGACACTCTAAGTTATAACCAATGAGTTATGGAAGAAGGGTGTTGAAACAGGGATGAAAATTGATGTAAATCATACAATTTGATTATACATTGAATTATGAATGGATAAAGCCTAGAAACTCCTTTTTGAAGGTATTGCTCAACTGTTAAAAATTGAGAACCAGATTTGAAATTATTTTTCATATATGGTATCCTTGGTAGCATGCATCCCTCCTAATAAATTATATTATATCTTGGTATGCTTATTTAAATTAAAATTATTCTCTGGTTACTTAAATTTCATATTTTACTCTCCTCATTCTAACATTTTTTAAATGAGAGTTATAGCTCGTTCTTTCTGTGCATGATGGTGAGACTTTTTTGACCTAAATATATGGTCATTTATTTATACTCTTACGCATGTGATTTTTGGCCAAGTGTTCTTTCTATGTCTGTTATAAATCACTAAAATTGTGATACTCCTCTAATATGCTTTTATTGGTCTGTGGAGTTATCCTTTAGTATGTCCAATAGGCTTTGTCGATAGTAGATTTATTCATTGCAAAAGAAGCCAGCTCTTCTGTGATGCACTATTTTAGTCTGATATTGTAAATGGATTTTCTTAGGACAAGATCTTAATTTGGTCTTAATTTTGTGTTTAGTTTTAGAGTTGCATAAATTTTGAATTAATTTTAATTAATCCTAGTCTTTATTTAGAGGGGTGTTACAACTAGCCCCTCATAATATGACGAACCAATATTTTATTTACATTTAATGCCTGACTATATTTTAAATAAAATTTATAAGATTTTTTTAAAATAAAAGGACATCTATATGAGGAAAAAAAAGTTAATAACTTTATTAATTTTCACAATTTTTATCACATGAGTGTGCTATTCTTCTCACTTGATGAAATTTAGGAATAGTTTTAAACTTGACTATAAATTTCTTATGGTAAAAAAAAAAGTATTACTAGCAAATGTTGGGTTTAGCAGGAACGGTTAACCCCTCACAATATAAAAATCAAGATTTAAATATCTATTAAAAATGCTTTTATATTTAGTGTGTAGCCGTACCTCAAACATAATTATCTCCAATAAAAAAGTACTTATGAGCAATCAAAAATAAAAAGAGCATTAGAGTAACCAACTCAAGTTGATATAAGTGGTAAGGATTTTCATCACTTACGTAAGTGATTGGAGTTTTAAGGGTTTGAATATCAATCCTTGTATATACAATAACTTAGTTAAAAACGATCTATCCTTTGTCTTCAGTGTCTTTAATGAAAATTTTTTTATTGTCGGCGAGGTTCACTACTATTATGAAAAGAAAATAGTATTAGAATATTATTATAAATTTGTTTAAAATTTGAGGTGGCTAAAAGGAGAATAATTTTTTAAAAAAAATAGAAGAATTTTAATTAAAAATCAATGCCATTTAATTATTAATGGATCCTAAACAATTAAAATTTCAATTCAATTCAAGAAGATCGAAGTGAAAATAATTTGAATGATAAAAAAATTACAATACTATTCACTTGTTAATTTTGTTCGAGATGTAAAATCATTAATTATTATTCTTGTAACATCTCAATTTAAATTTTAATAGTTAATTTGGGTTAATAGAAATTTAAAAAAAAAATATTTAGAGGTAAATAAATTAGTAGAAAATGATCATTAAATCTAACTTAGGATATAATTCTAAATTAATTTTTTAAAAAAATTAAAATTAATTAAAAAAATTATTATTAATTAATTAAAAATATTATTAAATTATTATTATAAAAAAAGGTATGCAAAAAAAAAAAGAGAGAGAAGAAGAAAAAGAGAAGTTTGCTTCGGCCGCCGCCTCAATAGTAACAATAGTAAAATAATAATAAAAAAAAGAAGAAGAAGAAAGAAGAGAGATAAAAGAATAAAAAAAATGTGTGGGACCCACTGAATTTTTATAAAACTCACCCGTTTCCTTTCATTTATTCAATTCTTTTCTTGCGCGCGAGCTGAGGCGGAGAGAAGCAAGTCACCGGTGCGAAATATCTAAATTTTTAAGGTAAGAGTTTTTAATAGGATATTTAGGGTGTGATTTTAAGCTTTTCAAGACTAAATAAGTGTTCTAAAAATTTTTCTTAGTCATCCTTCTTCTTTGGTTTCTGAGTTTGTAGTAGTAGAAAATTTAAGATCTGGAAGAGGGATGAATTTATATTAAATAAATATGATTTTTAAAGTTGTCAGTAGTATAATAAATGTTCTAGAGTATAAATTTATTGATGATCTTTGAATCTGTGGCTTATGGATCAAATTCTAAACTAGATCTGAAAATATACGTTGATTTATTGAGGTTTAGATGATTATTTGGGATGAGAAATGAATTATTATGGTTATAGGATTATGATTCTAAGCTAGAGACTCAATTTTTAATTTTTGGGTATTTTAGGTACGAATTTATGAAATAAAAAGAAAATTTTGATAATAGAAATTAGTTTAGAAGTTGATTTTTAGATTATTAATGTTTATTGATAATTAAAAGAGGAGTTAAAAATTTTACTTAATAGTATTAACTATAGATTTGTATTAAGATTGAGATTAGGAATTATGTTATATTTTTAATTCTATTATTAGAATTATTTTATTAGTTTCAAAAATTGAAACTAATATTTATAAATAATATGTTATTTTGTAGATTGTATTACTGGTGAAAATTGTGGTGAGAGAGAAATTTTAAGGAATAATTTATTGAAAAAGCCACAAGGTAACCATACTTTTAATTTGTGATTAGTGTTACTTCATGTTAATTGGGTGATTATTGAGAAAATTATGAATTTTGTAATATTGTATAATTGTGCAATATTATTATGAATTTGTTTGATTATTGTGGGAGGTGTTGGGAGACTTGCTATTATTGTTGTATTTATGTGCCACGTGGTACGCCACTATTAGAGCTCAATAGGTGGCTTGTAAGGGCTCGGGCTAATCTACCTTTGGCCGGGTAATTTAGCACCGAATGAGGGCTACGACTCGAGGTTAATGGAGGGATATAAGGATGGTTGTTTGTGTGTATTGTAATATTTCATATATTTGTTGGAATTATATTATTTTTAATTCTCACTTAGTAAGCACACACTTAACTGTTTGTATACACTATCATAAATTGGCTTTGGTTACTGGAATTTTTGAGTCTCATTATGTGGTTAACAATTTTTAGCAGAAGAGCCACGAGTGACACGTGGAGAAGTCCCAGAGGCTTAGTGGTATAGATCCACTGTCTCTTTTGGGTATTTAATTTATGATTTATAATGTGTTATATTGCCAATATTAGGACTTTTTGTTTATTGTCAATTATATGAATATATAAATATAATCATGCTTTTTAAATTATTTCTATTTTTGGTACAATTTAGATGACTGAAATTTTAATATTTGGTTTACTTTGGATTGGTTAAAATGGTATGATTATAAGACCAAATAACTGGCTTGTGTTGAAAATTGACTAAATTGCTTATTTTACTTGTTGGGAGTATAAGGATGGACAAATGTGATTTAGCCTAATGGCATGTGGGAGGTAAAAATTTATCTGAAATGTTATAGTGTATGAGTTGAAGCCAATTATAAAATATTTTATATCGAAATTATTGATATAAAAATGTGTTGGGTGGCTGTAACCCAACTATGGTTGAGTTAAATTATTTAAAAAAAAAATTGGTGTGTTACAATTCTCACTTCACTTGTTAATTTTAGCAATATGAGTTATAAATTACATCAGTTTGTTAGACAAATAGCAATATCAATTGTTAATTTTTTAATTTTACTTATTAATTTACTAATATCAATTATAAATTACAAAATGTGTTAGTAATTTATAACTGATATTAATAAATTAATAAGTAAATTTAATAAATTAATAACCGATGTTCCTACTTGTATTGAACAACTAATGTTCAAATCGTGCATGATTATTGATAAATCAAATCATATAATTTATAACTTATATTAATAAATTAATAAAAGAAGTAAAAAAATTAAATACTAATAATTTTGCATGTCAAATAAAATTAATAAATAAATGATATTTTAATCCTTTTACTGTTAAAATTATGTCTACTTTAATCCTTTTGAATTGAATTAAATTTCATATTTTTTAGGCTCCATTAATAATTAAGTTACATTTTTAGTTCTTAATTAAAATTCACTCTTTAAAAAAATATTCATAACAAAGAGGGAAAAAATAATGACTTTTTTGACAAATTATTTTAAAAATTTTTATTGTTCAAAATAAAAGAACAAAAATATATATTTAATAATGTGTTTTAAAAAATATTTTAAAAAACAAAAAAATAAAATATTATTTAAAAAAATAAAAAATAGAAATAAATTCAAGTATTTTAATATTATTATTTAAAAAATAAAAAAATAAAAAATACTTATTTTGTTATTTTTATTTTTAAAATATATTTTATGAAATATTAATTTTTAAAATAATTAAATAAAAATAATTTTAAACAAGCCAAAGTCTCACTGGAAAAAGAGAAGAAAGTGGCTGCAGTGCGTACTACAGTACAAAGGGGTTTGGTGGCATGGGATGGTGGGACCCATTTAAATAATAACCGCTCTAAAAAAGCGCATCGGAAAAAAGCATTGTGTGGACAACTCAACCAGGAATTTCCTGGCTTTGCTTTGCTTTTGCCGCCGCACAAAAGTTGCACATTTTGTTATTCTTGATTTTCCCCACGAAACGAACCTTTTTCTAGTTTTGTTTGTTCATTGTCAGGATTAGAGCCGAAAAATAGATTGAACTCACTGATTAACTCATTAAACTTGCAAAATTTAATAAATTAAATTGAATAAATTGATTTATTTTTTTAAAATTAGTTGGGTTAGGCCAATCTGCAATATTAATAGATTAAAATAAATTGACCTACGAGTTAACATTTTTTAAAATAATTTTTTTTATTTTTAATTACATTATATTTTTATATAAATATACAATAATGATAATATTTTTAAATATATAATTTATAACTTTTAAATATATTCTTACATTTAAAATATAGTATAAATCATTTTTACAACTTACAAATAAAATTTTTATTATAATTTATAAATTAATAATTATTAGTTTTTATATAAATATTTTGAATATATATTATTTATTAATTTCATGAGATCTATTGATTGAAATCATAAGTATGAATTTATTGAGAAAAATAATATGGGTTTATATTCAAATTTTTTTCTCAATAAGAAAAATAACACATTTAGGTGGGAATGATTAATAGTAAAAGTCTGGCAAAATAAATTTGTTTGGTTAAATTTTATATTTATTTTATTTATTTACAAGTTTTTTAGCAAGTTTATTTTATTTGTTTACAAGTTTTTTAATTGTTAATTTGCTTTAAAATATGAAATATATATATATATATATTATTTAAATTTTAAATTGTTAAAAAAATTCTAGTAAATTTTTGCGGGCCAACCAACGGGCTAGCCAATCCACTAGAAAATAAGTTGGGTTGGGTTTCCCATCCCGTTTTATCTGGCAAGCTAACCCAACCCAACTTGCAAAAATGCCAACTCGCGCAGGCTAGCCCATAACTTATTTGCCCAGTGTTAGTTAGGATGATGATGGGTGATTAATCCAACAATTATAAATTTAAAAGTTTTAATTATAAATAAAATATCTACTATTAAAATATAACTCTTAGATCAACAATATAAAAAATAATAACAACAAGCCTTATCTTATTAGTTGAGATTGATTACGTGGATTAGATGATGTAACCAAGCATTTAAAAATATTATTAACTAAAAGATCTAGTTCAATAACTTTCATGAATGTTTCTTTAATTTTCCTGTACCTCTCTGTGCTTGGCTCAAGGCTATTCATTCTATTTTCCTCATCAATACTTCTCACGGCCTTCTCTAAACATGTCCAGATAATCTCAAATAATTTTTCACTATCTTTTTCTATAATAGGCGCCACATATATTATATATATATATATATATATATATTCAGTTTATATTTTATTTTTTTATATATGACCACATATATATCTCAATATTTTCATTTATATTATTTCAATTTTATGCTCATGTTTCTTTTTAAAGCCCAATGTTCACAGACGCAACTCTCAAGTCAAAGTTGAAATTTTTGCTTGCGGTTGTGTTAATTAATATTTACAACTTAATTTTTTTAAAATTTGACAATGACCTAAGTGTCATTTCCTCTATTTTTTATTATAATATATTTCATTGTTTTATCTATAAAGAAAGACTACAAAATTTTAAAAAAGCATTGATTACATTTTTTCCCACATTATCCATAATAAAATCAAATCTTATTTTCATGAGATAAGCTTCTTCTGAAGTTCAATTATAATTATTATAATTAATTAATTTTTTAAACTGTATAAGTTGATTAAAATTTGCTCATGTTTGAAAATAAACAGAGTATTAATATAATCTTTTAAGAATTAATATCATTCCCCCTTCTTTTTTAAGAGTGGATCGGATTCTAAATTAATACTAATTAGTTGTATAATTGTACTCCAACATTGTCAATCTTATAATAATAACAATGAGGATGGTCACACATAGTTATTATAGTCGGCATACCCATGTGACCAGAAAGTGTGAAACATGAATGGTTGGGAAAGTAAAGAATAATGTTGATGGTTACTTCTCTACTTACAATTATGGGCTCGCAAACTTGGGAATTCCGTTTGTCTGCTTGTTAAAGAAGCCAAACATGTGACACTCCTGAACCCTATCCTCTCAACTATTTCACGACATTAAGGTAGACAAAAGATAAGTAATAAAATTAAAAGGAGAGAATAAATTTCTATATATATGATTGTGTTGTGGGGGGAATCTAATTTTATAGTTATGTTCTCAATCTCACCATTAAAATAAAAAGGATGCTCAACTTTGATCTAGATTATCCATATTAAAATCAGAAGGCTTAGATTTAATCTATAGTAATATTTTTAACATTTTTATATAATACTACTAGCTTATATTTGAGCTACGAGGTAATTAATCCTAATGTGTTTTTATTAGAATTAATTAATAACTATCGGTTAATATTTTTAATTTAATATATAATATAAAAAAGAACAATATTTTAACCATCACTTTTTCTTTTTAACAGAAATGTTCAACTTATATCTATTTTGATTGGCTTGATTCTATTTTGATCTAAAAATAATTAAAACAAAACTTTGTAGAATATAACAAGAAAGAGGTATAGAACAGAATACAATATGAGATTACCCTCAAGACATCCCATCTCATCTCAAATACTATATATATATATTATTTTTATTTTAAAAATATAAATTAAATATATTAATTATATCAATTATAATTTTAATACTTGTAATTCTTATTTAAAATTTAAATTTTTTATATTGATAATTTTAACTGCATAAAATAAGCCGTATATAGTAATATTTTTTATAATATACTAATTATATTAATACAATTTATTCATATATTTATCTATTTAATAATTTTTATTTATATTATATTTCTTGTTTTATTTTTGAAAGAGTAATTAGCTTAATATATCTCAACTAGAGAAGAACAAGAACTTGATATTGTACTTGACTTTTTTGTTGTTATTACTTTTATAGTCTGAAAATCACTTGTAATTTGCTATCATAATATTATACAATTATAGTTTTGATTAATATAATTTAATAATTAATTTTAAATTATTATAATTTATGTACTCATATTGTTTTGATTTTAAACTTAATAAATTATGTGATTTAAAATTTTAATGAATCTTATTATTTAATTTTTTCTCCCATATTATTCGATTTATCAAGATAACCTAATGTCTCAATCTCATCTCGATTTCTAATGAAATGGAGCACAAGACAAAAACTAAGTCTCAATCTTTTTTTAAAAAGGGATACGAGACATAGGTGTTCCAGTTTTATCCTATCTTATGAACACCCCTACTCTCTAATACTTTACTTATTTATTTTGTATATTTTTAGCTTAATGTATTCACATCATCATGTTTAATATATCTGCATCATTATGCTTGTATCTTATCAATTTCTGGCCATTGAAATCAACAAGGGATTTTTTCGCATGAAGCTACTATTAAAAATTAATATTCAGTGAGGATGATATATCAAGCCAACAGTCAAGTTAATTTTACTAATTATTAATTATAAATAATCCTCCCTCTTAATTTTTATTTTAATAATAATAATTTCACATGGATCTGTTGGTTATTTGTCCGTCTTCTATGCTCTCATCTTCACATGGTGCAGATATTCCTACTAACGTGCTAATTGCAATTCCACGCCCCATTCAACAAGTCAAATTTAAAATTCCATAATATTTACACCTCATACAATTTATCTTAGTCAGAATTACTCTACAGTATCACTCAATATAATTAATTACTTTCAAGAACACATTATATTATCATTTTCCTAAATTCTGTTGTCAAAGAACCTAAGAGTAATTAATTGTATTAAGTGAGACTTTTATGTAATTTTTCTGATATCTTAACCACAAAGTTAGAATATAAAATAATTAATATATTTTTAGTAGTTGCAGTTTGAGCGGAAAGAATTTAATTAACTTTAAAAAAGGTTGAAATTCAAATCGCGTGGATGAAAATAAATTATATTTGGACAGTTACCTTAGATTGAATTAAGAATGACATGCAAAGTTGATATACTTATTCCAATCAAAGATTAGTATGGTTTTGACTTTCGACCTCACCAATGAAATCAAAACAAGCCAAAATTTGGAGTTTACGTTTTTTAATTACTTAATTTTTTTATGATAAATAAGTTTAGACGAATTATATCTCAAATGCAACAAGAATTATGATAAGTTTCAAGATTCAAAAAGTTGCTTCTGGAGATATTATACATCTTCTGTCCACATAAAAATAAAGCCACCTGACAATTAAATTTAAAAAAATAAATTAATGGCAATTATATTTTTTTAAAAAAATCAATTTAAATAAGTATAAATCCAGAAATTCTAATTATATGTAAGATATTTAAGTTTTAAATATAATTATCATTTTATTACCAAAATTCTACTTACAAATTGCAATTGTGCAAATTGAGATTTGAGAATTTTATTCTCATTCTCCCTAAGATTTATGCAAACGAGACCAGCCTAGTCATATTCTCATTGTCTAGTCTTGCCTTCTTTCTATCTTTCTTTCTTTCTTCTTTTTTTTCAAGGACTTGATTCAATTCAACATAATTTAATCCAGTAATATCAAGTCAATCAAAACCATTGAACCAGATGTACCCAGAGACCATAAATAAGATGCCGGACCTTATTAATATTTAAATTTTATTAATAAACTATGATTGATAAAATAAAAATAAAAACACAGATCACTTTTGCAAAAGAACAGTTGTCTGGGAATAACATGGAAAAGGCAATTTTATTGTGACTTGTGAGAATGCGGTCGAAATTGTAGTCCGCGAAGCCAGTGGGAGAATAATACTTTGTCAGCTATAAATAATTTAAATAAAATGCCCTTTTTCTTTTTCTTTTTTTTCTTTCGCTGCCCTCTTTTCCACACACTTTTTTTCCCTCTCAAAAATTAGAAAAGATCAGAAAATTGTGGCACCATCATTTTGGAATTGTGTCAGATAAATAAGCACCACTTTTTTTGTACACAAAAAAATAAATAAATAAATAAAGGAAAGCAAAGCCCACCGTCTGTGAAAGTGGGGAAAAAAATAATGATAATAAAATAAAGCGTTCCTATCATAGATATTAATTAAAGGTTCTCTCCAGATTTTTTGGGCCTGGCCTGCTTATACTGAAACCATTTTCCCTGATAAGACCTGAACTCCATCGGCATCGAACGGTTAAACGTTCTTTTAAATTCTTAACTGAAAAAAAGGAGAATAACAAATAAATTTCAAAAGGACTAATAAATTAGAGTTGCTAATTCAAACAGGACGCTCTTATTTAAATTAGGCTCAATTTAAATCAGACTTAAAGTATTTTACTCTCTTAAAAAAACTCATATAGCTAAACCTGACCCTAACTTATTTTAGCCAGGTTCGGGAGAGCTCGTTAGACTTAATTAAAATTACCAAATATATATATGGAGTTGTGAATTCTAAAAGTCAGGTTTATTCAGGTTGGGCTCAATTCAAGTCAGAATTATTTAGATCAGGCTTAAAATATCATACCATATTAAAAAACTCGTGTAGCCAAACCTTGGTTCTAACTTTTTTTGGGTAGGTTTGAGCTAATCTATTGAGCTTGGCCCAAATTATTATCTCTACAATTAATTCAATTTAGGTTTCACTTTAGGAATTTGCAAGTTCGACTCTCAATTTTGTAACTTTATTGTAATGAATTTGCAACTTGTGTTTCAAGTTTTAATAGGAAAAAATAAATATTTTTCAATCATGTTAAAATTTAAAAAATAAGTTGCACATTTATGACAATAAAATTATAAAATTAAGAGCCGAATTATAAAGTTTGGCATTTGAGATCTAAGTTGAATTAATTAATCCTTTTAAAACTTTTCTATCATTCTCCTTTAAAAAAAATTTTGAAAATGTCTCACAGTGTTGCTTTGGCTAAACTGTTGGCCAATCATTTTAGTGTGCTGCTTACCGTTGACACTGACTGCTTAGATCAACCAATTGAAAAAATGATCCAATTAAAATAAAGGCCTTAAGTTCAAGCCCTGATTTATAATAAACAGCAACGATCAAATTCTTGAAGTTATATCCTAATTGAATTAGTCTAAATCAAAAAATTAAGATATAAAGTATATAAAACAATCCACAGTTTAGTCCTTTAATGTATTTTTATAAGTTAAAATCTGTGATAGGTTCAGAGACGGGGTCTTGAAGAAAAGAATGAGGGGGATGATGTGTTGTGTCCAGATGGCAGATTATGCCTTCTATTGAAGAATCCCATCAAAAGCTCATGAACGAGCAGTTGGGGATTGTCATCTTCTAGCAAGAGCAGTTGGGATTAAGACCCCTTTCGTGCAATATGAGAATGGCACCTCTTGGTGGTTTAAATAGTTACTTGTATGATTTTTCAGTTTTTAAAATATTTTTTTAATTAACAAATGTTAATCTTAATGAAAAGGACATGAGATTTCATGCTCGAATCAGTATAAATATACAAAACATCTGTGAAAGAGTTATCCTTAAGTAAGCCTGACAATGCTTAAATTTAATCTAGTTAAATAGGCATATTAAAAAAAATCTTTTTTTATTATTTAGATATGTCTTTACAATCATGTTTAAAGAAGGATTCAATATTGTTACCCAATCAAGAAAAGATTTCATGTTGATGCATTTTAGTTGAGAAAGGCCTTTTAGATATACTGTTACCCAATCTCAAAAAGTTAAGCTTTGATTAAATATAATTTAATATTAAAGCATAACAAAATGATGAGTGATTTTAATTTAATCCCTTGAGATTTGCTTATGGACGGATCAAAGTTGTTTTATGGGCACACACCGTCTTGCGCACATGGTCATTTAGATTTGGCAAATCCTCGGTTTCATGTTGGCCGACTTACCCACGTGCCCACCCTTCATTTCTCAATTTGTAAGCAAAAGGATCTAAGTTGTACTCTTGCCAAGTTCTACCAAACCAAGTACACTGTTGCTTAGAATGGACCTGCACTACTTCACAGTAGACACACCAATTAAAAGAACCCATGCGAGTTTTGGAATCTATCTAACTAATAAATCTCGCTCCTTCCATCCATTCTAATTTCTAAATCATAAAAATCAGAGTTCTATACTATAGTATTTATAATTTATAAATAATACTACTTACAATAAATCTTATACTTTTAAAATTGATTATTATGATATTTTCAAAGAGGCAAAAACTAGGGATTGCCTCCACGTATGCAAAAGAAAAAAAATATATTCCTATCAATCTTTATTACAAGATATTTTTAATGTTTTTTAGAATTAAGAAATAATAGTTAATTCATTAAATATATTAGAATAAAATAAATTTTTAATTTTATTTTTATTGGAAATAGGAAGAGAGATATTCATGCTGAGCTAGGAAATTGAATATATAACAAGGATAAAATCAAAAGATGATAATAAATAACCCTCTTAATAAAAATCAAAGAAACTTTTTAAAGGGTACTTTATAATAGAGGTTAACAGAGTACATAACTAGTCTAGACTATTCAAAACAGTTGTTGTCGTTGTCGTCGTCATTATCATTTAATGAAAATATTAAAAAATAAAATAAATTAAAAAAATTAGAATAAGATGTTTATCTTGCTCTGTGACAACCGACGTATGGAGCATCTCATTTTCCATGCCCCATGTTTCTTGGTGACAATCTATTTGGCATTGTATTTGTTGGTGAACGATTGAGGCACGATGTTCGATGTCCCAAGAAGCGCGAGAGAGATTTCACAGGACTCAGTTGAAGCATGCGATTAAGAAATGAGTATGAAATTGCAGTGTTAACGATAGGAGGATTGGATGAGCCAATATCAAATGCATTTCACTAGCCAGCGATCAAGACAAGATCAAGCCGATAGCGACACGAAGATATGTGGCATTTCATGTATTCTGGCTAATGGAAGAAGCTTCCCTATTTCTCTAGTAGGAGGCACTATACAAGTTTTGCATATAAAGGTTTGGTGAGTTGGAAACAAGAGTAACCAAGTTTAAAATGTGCCTTTGGTCTCAAAAAATACTTATAAGAATACTTATATATCACCTATCACTTATGTTTTTATATTGATAATGAAATTTGAACCTACAATCTTATCAACTATAAGTCAAATTCTCATAAACTAGAACAACTTTTTTTGATTTTTTGTTTATCTAAAACTGTAAAAGTTAAATTTAACAAAGATTAGTTGGAAGCAATAAACAATATAGGATGTGTTTGAATAATTAGTTTTTGACCTTTGGAAAGTAGATTTTAAAGTATTTTGAGAATGTTATTCAATTCATATTTTGTCAATTTAACTTTCCAAAAGTAAAAAGTTGTTTGAAAAGAAAAATAAAATAAAAGTAAATTTTAAAAATACTCTGAAAATGCTCTTCAATCAATATTTAGCCAACTTAACTTTTCAAACTAACTTTGCAAATGAGATTTGACTATCCTATTATTTATGTCACCCCTCAGAAAAACACACCACACGGGATGACAAATCCCTTTTTTTTTTCCTTATTTGTGTTTAGCCTTTTGATTCTTTTTGAAATTCAGAGTCCTCCATATGTATTTTTTAATTAAATAACATGAGAAATTGACAATATTAAAGCTTGCATTCATATGTATTTAGATATTTTAACTTTAAAATAATAATATATTGTAGTGAATAATTATACATTTCGTTATATATATATAATGTCTAAACTATTGTGTTGTATATATTTTTTCAATATATCAAACTTTATATTTTTTTAATTTTTATTACTTAACATATTAAATTTTATGTTATTTAAATTTTATCACATTTTAATATTTATAATATATTATATTTGTATAATAAAAATTATAAATCAATGTTTTTTTTGTAATTATATATTCAAAAGCACATTTCGTTATATATAATATAAACAACTTTCAGTTTATCAAACTAACTTTTGAAAAGATATTCTAAACATAAATTTTATTACACTAACTGACTTTTGTCAAATGAATTTTATTAAAAATTGACTTTTGGCAAATTTAAACCAAACACACACGTATATGGGCTTGAGACCTATAATACCCCACTATTTAATTTATTGTAATGTTCCAACTTTTTAATTATTTTTTATTTTTATTATAAAA
Organism: Prosopis cineraria; assembly: GCF_029017545.1. Taxonomy (NCBI): domain Eukaryota; kingdom Viridiplantae; phylum Streptophyta; class Magnoliopsida; order Fabales; family Fabaceae; genus Prosopis; species Prosopis cineraria. The sequence continues at coordinate 1,395 of NW_026557296.1, read as the reverse complement.
TTTGATACAAAATATATTAGGATGATGAAACAATACAATTATGTATTTTCTTATGATTTTTTAAAGAAAAATATCTTAAAATTGTATAGTTTTGATTTATGTAAAAAAATGAAAATTACACCATTTTGTCACTGTACAATATCAAAATGTATATCGTTAGTTTTATGTAATATTTAATGATCAAAGGAAACAAATAATAAAAGAATTAAGAGGTTGGGCCATTTCAATACAACGAGCATTACAAGGGTGGGACATTTGTGGCTCCATGATACACCGAAAAAGGTGAAGCAGGTTGGAACATGCCAAAATATATTTTCTTTATCAGTCACAGGACTTGAGGAAAACCATTTCTCTTCGTTCTTTTTTAGCCCTCTCCATTTCATACGGCTAATGAGGTTCTTTTTTGCAAGTGTACTCTCTCCAAACAGATGACATCTCTTGGCATTTAATAATTTGTATTCATCTAAAAGCATGGGACACCAAATTAGCCTCGAAAAAAAAAAGGTAATGAAATGTTCCTTGATTGAGTTCTCTTTCGCTCAAGTTTTTAATCTTTGCAGGTAAAGGCTTCCTTTTGGATTCCAATACATTTCAACTCTTGTATCATTGGTGTTGGGCTATTCATTCTTGGTAAATTAGGACCTACTATAAGCCCACAGGGCTTTACAATTGATATGATACGCATGGGGTTATGTGCGCAATTTTCCCCACCTATTTGAACAAGTGTGGGAACAGTAGTTATATTATGTAAGGTCCAAGTGATAAGTGGCTCGTTTTTGCTTAAGCAAGATCTTGAGTTCGAGTCTTGTATATGCACAAAATTCCCATTGGGAGACTCGCTCACCATAACTAAGTGTGCGACTCGGGTTAAATTGGATTAGTTAAAGTGAAGCTCTAGATGCTGGCCATGAAAAAAAAAAAAAAAAAACACCGTATGCATCACCATTTGGAAACTCACAACGGGTGCAAGCATGTGACACCAGAGTATAAGAACGTACTCTCTACATTATCAAGTATCCTGACTGCTATCTTGTTTTCTCTCTTCCTCTTTGTGTGCATTTTCTCTCTTCTTGCATACGTTTCATATGGTGCAACATATCAGGTACGTATCCCATCCATATGCTAACAATCCAGTAAATATATTTCAGCTATAAATGTTCAGTTCAAGGTTTGCATTGGCTACTCATGTCAAATTTCAAAGTCAACCCAAAGTATTAGCTTCTTCATGGCCAAGATAAATGTTGATAGAAAAACAAAACTTAGCCATGGCATGGTCATGTGCAAATTATGGCAATGCGTGCTTAAATATTGATTAGGATCAGACTTCAACAAATGGGGCAGACAAAAGCAAAGTTAGATGTGTCGCCACAGAAAGCAATCATCCAGAAAGCAAAG